>NW_012267255.1:5385886-5466084 GCF_000151885.1 Dipodomys ordii | reverse complement strand
GTAGGGTTCCCTTCTGTCCACATCCCCTCCAGCATCTGTTGTTATTAGAGTTCTTGATTATAGCCATTCTAACTGGGGTGAGGTGGTATCTCAATGTTGAGCATTTCTTCATATGTTTATTGGCCATCCTTCTTTCCTTTTCAGAGAACTTTCTCTCAAGGCCATCTACAAATTCAAATGTAATACCTATCAATATTCCAAACTCATTCTTCAAGGAAATAGAAGAGACAATCCAGAAATTCACATGGAACAATAAAAGACCCCCAAATAGCAAAACAGTGCTGGAGTAATATCAATACCAAATTTCAAACTCTACTACAAAGCCATAGTAATCAAGACAGCTTGGTACTGGCACAAGAACAGACCTCAGGACCAATGGAATAGAACTGAAAACCCAGAAATGAACCCACAGACCTATAGTGATATTCTATAAGGGAGCTAAAACAATATAATGGAAGAAAGACAGCCTCTTCAGTAAATGGTGCTGGCAAAATTGGTTAACTACTTGTAGAAAACTAAAGCTAGATCTTCACCAGAATCAACTCCAAGTGGATCAAAGACCTTGAAGTCAAAGCAGACACTCTGAAAACATCACAGGATGAAATAGGAGAAACCCTAGGTCTCCTTGGCTCAGTCCGAAATTTTCTTAATAGAGACCCAGAAACACAACAAATCAAAGAAAGGTTATACAACTGGGATTGCATGAAATTGCAGAGCTTCTGCATGCAAAGGACATAGTTAGTAAGATCAATAGAAAGCCCACGGATTGGGAGATCTTCAGTAGCCATACAACGGACAAGGATCTCATATCTAGAATATACCTGGAACTCAAAAAATTAAATCCCCCAACAACAAATCCTCAAAGAAACAACTGCCCAATAACAAAGTGGGCTAAATTCTTTCTTTCTTTCTTTCTTTCCTTCTTTCTTTCTTTACTTTTTTTTGTCAGTCTTAGGGCTTGAACTCTGGGCCTGGGCACTGTCCCTCAAGCTCTTCAGCTCAAGGCTAGTGCTCTACCACTTGAGCCAGAGAACCACTTCCAGTTTTCTGGTGGTTAATTGGAGATAATAGTCTCACAGACTTTTCTGCCTGGGCTGGCTTTGGACCACAATCCTCAGATCTCAGCCTCCTGAGTAGCCAGGATTACAGGCATGAGCCACAAACACCCGGCTTGATTAATTTTTATCTTGATCCTCTGGTTTGTTTTTTTGTATTTTAAAAAAATTACAGTAGAGCTAATTATGTTCTAGAAGTACTCTGCTTCTATCACCAAGGAATATGTATACCAATGTGATTGGGCATGTATTACAATGTAAATGGACCCTGTAGCCCTAACCTACTTCATGTTGAAGTCACAATCCACAGCCTTCTACAAATCACTTTTGATTTTAGTAAGATTCTAACCAGTAAATTTCATAGACAATTCATTATGAGAAAACAATCAAATAGGATCATATTCTTAAATAATAACAAATAGATCCAAGTGAGATTATTTATGAATAGTTCTTATATTGTCTTTGTGCACTTGCTTTTTTTGTTGTGTGATAGTGGTACCATCATTTACGGAGTTTGAAGATAAAATGATTGATGGGGGTAACAATGCTCAACAAGAAATGCACTCATTACCTTACTTATGTAACTGTAACCCCTCTGAGCAGAATTTTTACATAGAATTTAAAAAATAAAGAAAGAAAAAAGAGGAAAAATGATTGATGTTTAGCACACTATGAATGGTATGACCACAATGGACATGGACATTCTCACTAACTTAGAATATCTGTAAGTTTACATATTTGTAAATTCCTAACATGTTTCTAATGGAAACAAATGAAGTTTCCAGTGTATACATGACCTTTTGAAGTTAACACAAGATAAATTATGTCCTCCTACAAACATTCTGGAATGTCTTTGATGGCAAAGTTAAAACTGTACAGGATAGCCTTTGAAAAAATGTCATCTCTCTTAATAGAAAAGAAATAACTTTTAAAAAGTAAAAGTAGCTACAGTGCTTTGATTTTTTTGATTGCTCCCTTTCATGTATAATTTGCAATTCTTAAGAGATGACTCAACATCTGAATCATAGTAGATTTCAAATGGATGCTTGCTGAATAAACGAATGAAGGAAAGGAGGAGCTGGAGTTAAATTCAGGGAGAGGAAAGTAAGGCAATCCTATGAACTACTATGTAATATTTTTACTCACAAATATTAACTGTGACTGTAGCTCCGTTTCACCCATTTACAGGTATCATCTTATTGTAAACAAGAATAAATGTACAAAATGAGGTAATGAAGTAAATGCTACCTTTCTCAGATGAGAAAACTGGGGCTTAGAAGAGTTACAAATGGGACTCAAATTTTGCTGGAATGTCACCCATTCCAAAGTCTATGCTTTTAGCTTTTCTATGAGGAAATGGGCCATCATTTCCTTAAGTTTTACTCTGTGTGTGGACTGCAAGGAGAGCTTTTTATATATTATTTACTTCATCCTTATGGAAATGTGAGATATGGGATTTGGGTAGGAACTGGATGCTTTCTTGCCATTAACACTTACCTTTTATTTCTCTCCTACTTATTTGACTTTGCCTGTTTTGACTTTATCCACTACTGCTTTTACTCATATTTTCCTTGTCTGCCTGTTGAGTAGATCTGTTGACTTAAGGTAAAGTCCACTGTGGCATGGCCAATCTACTCATAGCTAATGGTTGATTATTTTGCTGTCACTAGACTCCTGATTGTAGCAGCTACTAGAATAACAGTGGATTTGTCACCTAGGGAATTTTGCATTTGCATTACAGAAATGGTCACTAAATGCCTTTCCTTTTATTGAAAATATGAAATTGTCCTGAGTGACTATCCGATTCATGACCTGAGATTTTAGTAGTTGTATAAAATATAGTCAAAGCCCTACTTAATTAGGAATTGATTCCAAAGAGCCAGTTGTACAGTTTTCTCTTAAAAGAAACTCTAAAAAGTATCAAAAAGTCATAAATTATTGAATGCAAATTTCTTGACTTTGTCTTACTTTGTAGTATTCTGTAAGGAATAAGATTTGAAGGGGAAGCTCATCTTAGAGGCGGCAGATTTAGAAAGTCTACTTTATTTTTCTTATATTAAAACCTTGTGTCTTTTGGCTTCATCACAAGTTGCCTTGGTTACATTTTTCTTTGTAGTGTTTTCATTAGTCCATCTGAACTGAAGCATGTGGTACATGTTTGAAAAGTCCTAATACCTTTATTTAAACTCAGAACCTTTTCAAACCTTTCAGTGATTTCTGAAAGAGTCTAGATCTTTAGGAAGTATGACCTAGACAAATCTCTGTCTTCTCTCAGAAGCCTTTCTTGATAGGACAGATAAGCCATTCAACATCCAATATAGGATTGTTTCCCAACAGTAAACCTTTGAATCTATAGCCTGTTTACATTCTCAAACAAACAGGGTTACCTTTGAAGAGAGCCTAACAACTAATTGCACCTATCAATGAAAAACAGACATCTACAAGTAAATGCTAAAATTTTCATGGACTCTGGGTGCTAGTTATTATAATGGACAGTAAAAGATGAATAATCTATCAACTTGTTAAAATTAATGCTATTCTCCAAATGAATCTACCAACATTCAATATCTCTTTCTATAAAGCATAAGTGCTGTATCCTGATTCTGACCTTTTTAAAGTTTTGTGTAAGGTGGAGGGAATGTTCGTTACAGTTGCTAGACTTTATCCAGATTTGAGCAAAGAAAAGTTAGCTCATTTATAAACAAAAGTCCAATAACTTGCCTTTCTGGGATTACAAATTCTTACCATGAATCATTCTGTATTGTCTGATGCATTTTCTAAATTTAGGATGCAATTCATTATCTAGATCACTGTATGCTTCAAGACTTTTGCCCTCTATTCTTCAGTATGTAAAAATAAAATAAAAACTCTTTAAATCCACATCACTGTGGAACACAAGAAAAAAATAACTGCTTTGTTTTAGGAAATTACATGTCAGTAATGGGTAATCTATGGTACCAATTAACCAGCAATACTAATTGTAAGTTTTTAAAGCTAGCAAATTTGTTGTTTCATCTTAGGGATGATGTTGCTTTTTAAAAATATTCTTTTGATATTTTTCCCTAGTACCTCATTTTAAAGGCCCACTATTTTTCAGGGCACAAACTATTTATAACAATAGATATTTTAGGAATTGGAAAACTGTGAAATCCTAGATGAAATGGCAGAATAGACCCTCAAGGAAGGAATGGATTTATTTATTTTTAGTGAGTTCCAAATGCACAAAAGTAAAGAGCTTGCCAGTTGCCAGTGGGAAATGAACATAATTATGACTTCACAGCTGCTTCTTCTGAAGAAAAAAAGGAGGGAGAGAAAGAGAGAGAGAGAGAGAAATAGAGAGAGAGAGAGAGAGAGAGAGGGACAGAGTAGAGAGAGGGGGAAAAGGAAGGAGAGGGAGAAGTGTTATACATTTTTTATGCTTTTGAAAAGTACATGCATGAAGGGGATGTATTTATTTTAAATATATGAAACCATAATCATATTAAAAGTGCAGTACCAAATTCATGTGAAGAAATTTTAAAAATCTTGTTTGGCAGACTGTAAATTGGAGTTAGAAATGGACACTGTTCTAGTTACTAGAAGAAAATATATAAAATCAAAGTCCTTAAATATGGTCATTAGTCCTTTAGCAAAATTGTCATCATCTACTGACTTGATATTTGCACAGTGTGTATAGTCACAAAGCCATTCAATGGGACTGACTCCAAGATATATGGTCTTAAGAAAGAACATATGGAAAACTTTGCTTGGTGTCTGAAAAATGAAATTTTGCAAGTGTTCTGATATACTCAAGGCTACTGTTCACAAATTTCAAGATTAATATATTGTATAATCTACAATAATTATTATATATGGGTTACAGTTACATGAGTAAGGCAATGAATACATTTCCTATTGAACATTGTTGCTTCCTCCTTTGTTTTTCCCCTACCATCCCTTCCCTTCCCACCTCCCCAACTTCTCCCTCTCCCCCACTCCTAAGTTGTAAAGTTTGTTTTCAACATAGTGTCTTGTACATCTCATTGTTACAGTGGATCAACCTGTATCCTTATTTAAGCATTTTGTTATTTCCCTTCCCCTCCCCAAATTAGAAAAATGTATATACAAGATGCAGGGCACCGGAATCAAATGCAATGAAAACAGGGTTATACCGTGAGGGAAGAACTATTGACAACCTTTTCGGTAACTGATAGGCTTATAAACATTCTAAGCTCTGTATGACATATGATTTCTGCCCCAGCTATTCAACTTTGCAAAAAAACAAAAAGTAGCTACAAACCATATGTAAATGAATGAGAAAGCTCCAAGTTTTGGGGCTTGGAAGTTGGCTCAGTGGTAGAGCGCTTGCCTTGCATGCATGAGGCCCTGGGTTCGATTCCTCAGCACCACATAAGAAAAAAGAAAAAAGCCGGAAGTGGCACTATGGCTCAAGTGGTAGAGTGCTAGCTCTTGAGCTGAAGAGCTGAAGGACGGTCCCCAGGCGAGTTCAGGCCCCAGGACCGGAACCCCCCCAACAAAAAAGAAAGCTCCAAGTTTTTTCTCTTTTCTTTCTCCTCCTTGCCCTCCCCTTCCTCCCCCTCTTTCCACTTCTCCCCCTCCACTTCCTCTCCCCTTCCTCGTTCCCTCCCCCTCCTCCTTCTCCTTCTTCTCTTTCTCTTTTATCCCACATAGTGCTGAAGACCAGAACTAGGGACTTGTGTATGCCAAGCGAGTTCTTTACCACTGAGCTATATCCCCAACCAAAAGATCCAGTTTTAAAGCTAGAAATGTAGTAGTCAAATGGTTATCAACAGTGACATTCTTTTAATGTCATTAGTGCTTTTATGTATGATTTAAAAGTACAAAGTAATTTCTTCCCATACTTTTTCAATAGAAGTGAAGTGATAGGCAAATGTAAAGCAAAGAGCTATCCTTTATCAGAAACACTACAAAAAATTATTGGGTCTTTGCTCTGTTACAAAATCATTATGGCAAGCAACTGCATACATGGATTTATATTGAACTTCAAACTCCAAGTGTTCTTAACTTCATTGGTCCCTGAAATATGTAACAAATAGGAAGAAAAAGCAACCTGAGTCCAATATAGACACTTTTAGACACAGAGCAAGGTGAATGATATACCATTTGATATACCATTTGAGCAGGAGCTAATTTTGAATCAGCTTGAGAAAGCATCATAAAAAGAGAAATCTCTTTAGAATACCTCCTGAAATCATAGGTCACTTCAATCTGCTGAAGAAAAGTTGAATGCTCTTAATAATGGCTATAGTTTAGTATAAGGTGATGCCTTTTTCTGTCTTCCAGTAATCTGTATCAACTTCTCTATTCCCTTTAACTCTATGGGATCTGTTTCCCAATTTATAAAATAAAAAGAATAAAGAGATGTCTATGCAGTGGTTTGAAAGACCCAGTGAATAGTGCTATGAAATATAGAATGGGTGAGTTTCAAAGACTTAGGAGAATATCATGGCTAGAGATGATATATTTTAAAAAAACATAAATGGACACATTATATTTTGTGAATGTCATCTTCAGCTCATTTCTAGATTAGGAGCACATTCAAGTTGGACATTTTAATTAAAAAGATATTAGAAAAATATACAGAATCGAATTTGAATTGAAATGTGTTATTTTATGATGTCAATACAGATACATAGAAATAAGTTCACCAAGATATTTAAAAATTGTATTTATAATCACGGGTTCTTAATTTTTAATAATAATGCATTTTGGTTCCTTCTTTCTTATTCTATTTCTGATTTCTATTGTTTTCTTTCTATATTCTTACAAGGCTCAATCTTAAACATTTTTAGTAATCCATATAATACTATAAAGCATACAGTGGTATAATCATGCTGGAATACATCAGAATTTATGCATACTTTAACATACTTTCTCTCAGTTTCTTTTTTTTATTTCTTCTTTTTGGTTGTGGGGCTTGAACTCTGGGCTTTGACGCTGTCCCTCAGCTCTTCAGCTCAAGGCGAGCACTCTAACACTTGAGCTACAGTACCACTAATTCTTAGTTTCTTTATCAGCAAGAAGAATATGAAAAGATTCAAGTTCTTTAAGAGCCTAAATGAGACAATGAATGAGAAAATACTTAGAGGGCATAGGGGCCCAGTAGTGAAGACACCAGTGAAAGTTTCAAGGATCATTGCCATTTAAATGAGACATCGGGACTCGGTTGATTTCTCTAAGAAACAATGTAGAGATCATTGTAGTGTTGTCAACAAAAGAAGCATTGTAGTCTCATTGCAGAATCTTTAAACTCTCTTGAACATATTGAAAAATGCCAGAGCCCATGGTATTCTGAAGGCCAAAAATATTGTTCCATGTTTCTAAAACCTTCCAAAGCATCAATGCTACAACCAAAAGATAATGTACATCATCTGTGAATCCAAATGTTTATGGTTTTTCTTTGGTATTTATAAAGAGTTGTAAATGCTCATGAACTTGCCAGCAGGTCTGATCCCTTTCCCTTAATGACCTGTGTTTGACTTAGAAGGGTTGAGGCAAAAACAGAGAATTTTTATAAACTAAATGCTCAACAAATTCTGCCATGATTAATATCTCCTGCATGCATTGCTCCCTCTTGGTTGAACAATGTAGAATCAGAGTAAACTGAATGTGCATCCATGAGTACCAATCCAATGAAAAAGACTGAAAGGCAGCCTGGCAGTTAGATTCCTCAGGGCTAGTGATGTGGAAGTAGTGGGACTTGCCACTTGTTGGTTGAATTCATAGGAGCTTGAATGCAATGGAAGTGTTAGTAAAGGAGAGTAAAGAGGAACAAAGATCTACTGTCCAGTTCTACAAAGATGTGTTCTTTATGAAAGGGAAAGAAGGGAAGAAGTGAGAATTCTAATGATAAGACCATTTAATTGCATAACATGATTGGAGAATACGGTTTGGAGACATCCTCAACTTTAGTCCCTTTATAATAAATGGTCATAATAAATGTCGACTGCCTCAATGGAAGTCATGGGAAACTTAAAATTAAGAATCAATGAATAAGTTTTTCTTATGTCTTATTAGTCTTATTAGTTCATTTGTAGTATGAATAGGCTGGGAATTGCTTCTGAGACTTTATGCAAGCTGTCTTCAAACAGAGCGAAGGATTGAGTGATGTGAGGACAAAATCCTACAGTAACACCATCCATGAGTTATGTGTCTTAATATGTGCTTGTATTTTCTAAATAATGATACATATTTAGTGTTCTTCTTCATAGTCCATACTGCTTATGTTATTTTTGGCTTTGGCTTCATTTTCAGAAGACAATTTAAAAGCTTGAAAGTTAAATACCTTACTTGAAGACTCGAAGTCAGTAAGAGAACAAAAGAACCTGAGATCAGAGCCATACTGGCTAGGTACGGCTATCTAGCCTGTGGGAGATTGAGGGTAGGTGTGAGGAATTGTAAGTCCTGAAAGGGCAGAGGCAGTGCTAAGACACATTAATAAAACCAATACTCATTATTGTGCTGTATGTAGAGGCCTTGAGGCAACAATGGTACCCAGAGTATGTAGATAACCACATTCTGTAAATATCTATTTAGTTTAATTAAGACTCCTTGTTCTCTAGAAAGGAGATATCTGTATACCTACAATGACGTAAACTAAATCACCAGATGAGAGGCATGTTCCTTTGTAGCCTTTTGCCATGTCATACTCTGACACTAAAAGAAGATATTCAAAGAAAGGTATCAATGCATATGGGGTGGTCATGAATTTATCCTTGACTCACAGCTAAAAACAATTTGACTTCTAGTCACCAGGAAACAGGAAGTCTCTCCCACGGTCTTGTGATCTTTTGTTGCTCCTAGGAGGCCCATGTATCATTGCTTTGCCAATTTAAGCCATTAAACCCATTTTGTTTCTTTATATATCTGCTAAACATAGACACTGAAATGAAGAAATACAGCCTAAATAAAGACACCAATAACAGCTTGCAGGAAGTATTGGAAACAGTCTTGCAGAAGGCTGGGAGTCGGTCGCTTTCCCACTATGGGTGTTAAAGGTACTCTTTTTAATCACCTAGAAGGTCACTTCACCACAGGTACAAAATTAGAAATTTTGAGGATTATTGAACACAGAATTTTCACAGTGGATCAGCAGAAAGCTATTAAGCATAGAGAACGTCAAAGTCATAATATGCTGTGAAGACAGAGGGAAATTGGAAGGACTCCTTTCTCTTGTTCTACGGGCCAGCCATAAGTGCAACCACTCTTGTATCACCTGTCGTTCTGCACTCTCAGGCTGTGGTTAAGACATTAGGAGGAGGACCTAAAGAAAAACTCAAGTAGGAGACTGGCTGAGCAAAGTCAACCAAACAGACAACATAGCAGAACACAGACTCAAAAGGTTTCTCCTCACTGGTATGTGATGGCAGACCCTTACCCCTTGTAAAATTACTTGACAATTTCAGTGCATAGAGACAAATTCACTACAGCACAGTAAGTAAACTTGATAGTGTTGGAAATAGCTAATGCTGTGTGTATGTGTCTGTGCATGTGTGTGTGTGTGTGTGTGTGTGTGTGCATGCAAATGCATGCATGCATTCATGTGTGTGTGTGCATGCCAATTTTGAGGCTTGAACTCAGGGCTTTGTTTCCTTGCTTGAATTTTTCACTCATGGATGGTGAAGCTCTATCACTCAAGCCACATCTCCACTTCCAGCTTATTGCTAGTTATTTGGACATGAGTTTCTCAGGTTTGTCAGCCTGGGCTGGTTTCAAAGTGCAATTCTCAGATCTCAGCCTTCTGAGCCAGACTAGACAGCTGACTCAGTGAAATCTCATGTGCGGCCCTTGGATAAATCACTTCTTCTTTCTAAGGGACAGTTCTATAGTCCGTAAACTGGGATTAGTATTAGTTACTATGGAGATTAAATGCTTCCTACAATATCTGACTTTGTTCCTGGAAGTCACTGATACTCAGCAATAGAAAGACAGAGTCACTTGCTTTATGTATTCTCCTCACCCTAAAGTCAGTTTTTCCTCTCTCTCACAGATCCTTTTTACTGACCATTCTTACTAGATAATTAGAGAAAGGAAGAGGGAGTAGGGAAGGTTTAGGACATTAAGGATAAAATATGTAAGCACAAACACGGGGCATTCCATATGGGATGGAGTATAGAGAATGCTTTGGGGGAATCTTTGCAAAGATGTTTTCCCTTTAGAATCACAGAAGAGGTCCGTGATATATAATCCACAACAAGAATAGACAGAACAGCTTCTCTTCCTGCCCATGAAAGCAATGACTCTCTGGCCAGGCTTTCTCATATAGTCAGAGCTTCAAAGAGCCTAACCGCCCTTTTTCCTAACTACCTGTTAGGCTTTATCCCAGAGGCACTTTTGCTCTTCTTTGATTCTTTTTGGTTTAAAAAAGTTAAGTGTGTGTGTGTGTGTGTGTGTGTGTGTGTTCTCCTTACCATTCTCATTTCTCTACTCCAATCCTCTCTTTATTCCTTTTTCTCTTTAGTGGCCTGACTTTGTTGCTGACCCCAGTGTACCCTCTCAAGGGCACTTAGCAGAGCTGTTGTCTCGGGCTCAGGATTCCTCCCGTCCTCTGACCAGTAATAGAACAAAGGACAAGAGGCCACCTCTCCAAGTAACAATATCTCTTTATTAAAGCTTTGTTCTGCTGCTTTGGGCCTCTTCTCTCTGGATCACTAGTCTTACATCTGAGTGACTTGCCCATTGCTTTTGCATCTATTACCTCTCAACTTCTGCCAGGAGTAGGCTAGACTTACCATGTCTGGTTTCTCTCTTCCAATAAATTCTCCAACACACCCTCCTAAAAGGTGATGGCAATATGAGAAGATGGAAATATCAAACCAACACCAGTCTTTATTCCTAGGCCCCTTGCACTTGATGGTAGGAACCAGGGTTCTGTAGTTCCCCTAAACCACCTCTGAGATTGGCCTCCAGATACTAAGTCTAGACTGGCTGTTGAGATTGGTGATACCAAAGGGCTTCCCTCTTAACAACCCCTCTCTAAAGGGCCTACTGGGATTTGGAAGCAATTTTAGAAGGTTGTGGACAGGGGCCCATCAACACCCAATCATACCCACTATTCCAGAGCTTCCTTGTGGTTCCATATGTTATTTCTACTTGTCACTGCTTCCCTGGTCCTATATCAAGTTGAGTCTCGGCCCATTATTCCTCTCCTCTCCTTTTTACTATGACTACCTTCATTCAAGGTCTTACTAACTCTTAAGTAAAGTAATCACTAAAGTTTATATTACTTTAATGGGACTACCATTTAAGATGTATCACAAGGTTAGGGGCCTAAGACAACAGAAAATTTATTCTTTCCTGGTGTTGGAGTTCAGGAATCAGGAATGAAGGTGATGACAAAGTCATACTTCTACTTAATGCTCCGGCAAAGAATCTGCTCCAGTCCCATCTCTTAGCTCTGTTTTTGACACTTGTTTGTAGCTTCATCGATCCAAATTCTACCTTGATTTTTACACAATTGTCATTTCTACCAGGTCTCTGTCGTCTCCTTTTTTTTAGAATGCACTCTAAGGAACACATCTTAACTAGATTACATCTTAAAAGATGCTATCTAGCACTTAACTCCCATTTCTTACATGGGGAGAAGGAAATGTTTCTCTCTTTTTCTATTTATCCCTACTATACCTTTTGCTATATTAAAATAACTTCTGTAAAATAAACAAAAACCAAAACAAGAAAACAAAGCCTCTTTCTATGTCCACATAAAGTCATATACTCAGATACTGAACTGACGAGTTTCAGCAGACCTTTTTGGAACACACAATGTAACACGCAATGATACCCAAATGAGTCAAATGATACCCAATGAAGTCATCTTCTTCATCCCATCCAAGTGGTCTTCTGAAATAGTAATGGTACCTTGTGTGTATATATAAAAATATCATTATGAAACTCTCCTTGGGAAACCAATATGTGCTAATTAATTTTTTAAACTTAAAACTTCCTGGAAAAGCAAATTAATAAGGAGGTAGATAGGTAAATAAAATTCTTATCAAAGTGTTTCCACTTGAAATTAAAAAGAATTCCAACTCTTGATTTTTTTTCAAGTAAAATCTTCAAACTATATCTCAGGACCTTCATAGGTTCGGCACTTACTTGCCATACTTTGCCATCTGTCCTCCTCTTGCTGGAGCCTTCAAGCCTCTGATTTGCTCACTCTGCCCACACATTCACTCTCTGAGGAATTTGTTTGTTTGTTTGTTTTTTCATCTGTGCCTAATTTCTTACTAAAATGAATCAATTCATCCTATATTTTCCCATAACTCTTAGTTTTTAGTCTATGTTGGATTTCTCACATGAACCATTGTCATATTTGTCTTAAGTTTCCTAATGCCCAGATCCTATTATGTGAAAATAAATGATTTTTAATTAGCAGTTCTATGGATGATTACACTATTTGCTAATAAATCTGACAAATCGTTACTTTTTTGTGCTCTTTATAAGTTCTACTGATTTGATAATTGATATTTGTGAAGATAAATATTACTCAGATATATACAGACAGGATTTCATGAAATTTATGTGATTATAACTTACACGATTACATTGTAACAGGATTGAAATTACATGATTTTGAGTCCTTGATTTAACTTCCTTTTACTCTAACTTTTTCATATTAAACAGGAATATGAATTTCTAATCTACCCAGTTATTTTCAAGATAAAATTAATCACAGAACAGTAACAAATGCAAATTAAATAGTTCATATTTATTTGCTAGGGTGTTTATAAATACTACTATTATCATTCTTATTGTCATTTATTGAACTATTATTCTGTAGTGTATGGCTTGAGGATTTAGTTCATAATTACCTTATCTCACCAGATCACAGGTAAAAAATCACCATAGGACTAAACACTAAGCTTCATTCTGACAATATTGTTGGAGAATATGGCTTAGGTGTTTGGCACTAAAGGTCTTCCTGATTCTCTAGAATAAGCTCAACTTTTAGTTGAGTCCCAGACACAGCTGAGAAAGTGGATCTTTGTATCAGTGCCTGATTCTAAAGGAAGAGAGCTATGCATATTTACTTCCTTCCAAATCTGTTCTGCTCTCTCCACCACTGTTCAAAGGGCATGAAAGAGGTCCAGAGAGCTATTCCACACAGAAGGAAGAAAGAGGTTAAATACCACCAACTAACCGTACAATAGACTTTCTCACTGAGTTTGTTACACCTGTACCACATCTCACAAGTCTGTGTCATTGTGTATATCACCCTTATTCTAAAGATGACGAATCTGAGGCTCTGTGAATTGAACCAGCTTATCTAAAAATCATAAAACAGTAAGTAGAAGAAGCCTACATTGAGTCTAGTGGGGTTTCATTTGCTACCAAACTATTTATGATATTTTACCCTGCCACCAAAAAATAAAATCAAATAAAATAACTCTAAAAATGATCAATTTTGTCTTTCTACATATATTTTGTTTTTTTTTTTTTTGGTCCGGTCGTGGGGCCTGAACTCTGGGCCTGGGCGCTGTCCCTCAGCTCTTCAGCTCAAGGCTAGTGCTCTACCACTTGAGCCACAGAGCCACTTCCGGCTTTTTTCTTTCTGCTTATGTGGTGCTGAGGAATCGAACCCAGGGCCTCAAGTGTGCAAGGCAAGCACTCTACCACTGAGCCACCTTCCCAGCCCTCTACATATATTTTATTTCTCTTAATTTTTGAATTTGAATCTCAACAATGACAAGAAGATATTACCTAAAACCACGACATCTGTGTAAACTTTAGGTAGACGCTGGCTGTACCTACAGACGCACTGTCAGAACATAGGTATTTTATAATGTGGTCTTTGTATCTCATAAGTTTTAAAAGACCTTGACCCTGTGTGGTGAAGGGGTATGTTTGCCTCTGGAATCCCCTTTTATCATCTTATTTTGTATTACTTTCTTTGGTCTTTATTGCATAATGTTCTGTATTTAATAGCAGTTCCCATTGGATTATATCGTTTGCAGAAAATTTTCTGGTTAGGTCATTTGTTTAGTTCCTATTTAAGAGTAAAACATCTGTTACTTTGTTTCAAATCCCAATTATTTATTTCCCAGTTTCTAGCTGTTCTGGAGTCCATTTGCTACTGCTTCTCCAAGGCAATGTCTGTTTCCTGTCCTCATGCACCCTTTCCCCCGATTCACATTCTCCTCCTCCCCAGTTGTCATAGAGATTTTGACTACTCTATCTCAGATACCTGAGTAAGCGGCTTGCCCAAAGTATTTATCAGCAAATTTGTGTTACAGTAAGATTTTTTTATGATGATGATGATAAGTGATGAAATTATTTGTTGGCTTTATAATAAGAATAGAACAATTTCCAACCTGAAAAAAATTTGTGGTTGGAGCTTTTAACGAAGTTATCACTTCTGTTCCACATGATCAACTATTCTTTCAGCTCTAGTAGCCAAGAGTATTCTCTTTATTTTTCTAGTTAATTTTCTTCAGGGAACAATTATATTTTATATCATCATACTCTGTTATAATTAGGAATATTATATCTTATTGTCTCCCTCCAACCACCCAAAATTAAACTATTGTATTTAGTTTACAATCTCAGTGAATTCAGTCCCTATGGGATAGAATTAAAGATGGCTTGAAGTATGGTATTATGTATAGGAATAATAGCTCTAACTCGCTTTTTCCTAAAGACAAAGCTTTTAATTATTACTGTTTTTTTGATAGGAAATTAATGATAGCTACCAATTTATACACTATATTTAATCTTAAACCATTCAGAAAGATCCTAAGTGTATAACTATGTATACATTCTATTCATGGATTATGTTTTTATGAGACTGGAAATGCTTGTTTACACTACCATTCAAGTGCTTGGTATAAAGTAGATTCTCAACAAATGTTTTTTTTCTTTCCTCTATACAATCATTTTTTGTAGGCATTGTAGCACACACCTTTGATCAGAGTCAGATCCATGAGGATGAAAAGGTCAAGACCAGTCTGGGTTATATAGCAAGACCCTGTCTCAAAAGTAAAGTTGCATAATCATAACAAAAATTGATGATCTTGACCCTTCTTTTATAAGTGAATATAACTTCTAAGGCTCTAAATGTAATTTGCACATCATAAGAAAGCATTGTTTGAGAAAATTATACTTGTTTACACATAGAACAAAAGATTCAAATCTTAGGGAAAATGAATCCATGTCAAAAATGAGATTCAGAATTTAATTTTATCAGCATTTAATGTGAGAAAGAAGAGACAAAGACTGAAAATTTGGTCTTGTGTAATCTTTCTTCTTCTCTCTGTCTTCTGGATATACATTAGTTCCCATGGAAACTATAATGGGACAGCTTGCGAGTGACATCCATAAATGTAGTTTAAGGTCATTTTTATCTAATGCTTTAACATATTCTGAAGGACTAAGAAAAGCTCATTTTCAGACTGCAGAAACAAGATGCAAAACTTCATCATGCCAGGTCCCAGAAAGTTCAGCACTGTTTTGTTCAATGAAAACCAGAAGGAGTGTCATCTCTTCACTTTGCCTCAATGGGAGTCTTGGCAATGCATCTAGCCCCCTGAACACAGAGAGAGGGAAACTTCTTCCATCACTTCTGTTTCTTGCTGATATCCTAGAAGGCCACCAAGTAAGTAACAAGTGTTCCAGGCTCTAAATACTGAAATATGTACCTGCATGTGGTCAGCGATAAAGCTGCAGGGGAATTCTTACTTTCATTGGATTTCTACCACCCTCTGTCCCTGGCGAGCCCTCCTAGGGACTAATATGACTTTCTTTATTAATTTGCCAGTACCTCATTTATAATTTCTAGGTGATTTTAAAGGAAAATATATTTCTGAAGAAGGAAAGTAGAGTTCTGAAATAAAAATGACTGGAGACTTAATGGAGCATTATAAGCTCATCCTTCTAATGTTATCTTCCGCAAACACACACACACACACACACACACACACACACACACACACACACACACACACACACACACACACACCAAAACATATAGATGAAGTAAGTGGTTTGGATTCAAATTTTGACTCATTTCCTTTCTAACTGGACTTCTTGAGCCAGTCAAAACTTTGCTGAGACTTAGTTTACTAATCTCACGTATACTGGGAGGTTGATCATGGTGGGGAAAAAAAGAAAACATGTTAAAAAGGAGATAACATATAAGACTGTCTTTAAAGGTATTAGTTGCATTCTTAAGAACTCAGTACATGTGTGTTGCATAAATGAAGTAGTAATTCCATAAAACTTGGCTAAAACTGCTATATTTTCATTATAACCCTGTGTGTATGGCAAAGACTGACACACATTGTCTCTCCCATAATTAAAAAAATTGTTTATTAAGAGTCACCACTTAAAACTGATGATGGTAATAAAACAAGAAAAACTAAAAAAATACATTTCAAAAAATAGTAAATACTGTTTCCAGTGACATTTTTTATGACTTGTCATTCCAACACTGCTAATTTTATCTACACAAAGAAAAAGAACAATACATTCTTCATTGATATAGTAAGTCACATTCATGTCTCCTACCCACAGACTTAAATTTTAAGAGGCGTATAAATAAGCAACTTAGCATATGTGACCTCCTGACCTTGAAGTGTTAAATTCCAAGAACTTTATTACTCCACCACTTTTATTTGTCTGTGGGAAATCACTTGATTTATGCTTGATCCCAGGATACAATAAAAATGTACAGGTATGCCAGACTGGTAACTATTGGAACCTGTCATATAAAAAATTTAGTTACCCCTAAAATGTACAAATAAAAGTAACCTTTGATTAAAGATAATGTACTTTATATGATAATGTTATCTGTGTTCAGCCACAAAATATATTCAAACAATTTAAATTCAATATAGTATAGTACAACACAACCCTTATGGAGAAGATCTCCTGTATGCTGAAAAAGAAAGTCTTGTATTTGTAAGGGAGTTGGAGCAGAATTGCTGTTCCAGGCCCAAGGAGCTAAACAAGCCTAGACAAGGTAGATTAACAGAAACGTTCAGCCAAGCAGGATCTGAAGTTTCTCAAATTTGGCTTATTTACATTGACCATTCATTCTTATTTTATGGGTTTTAGAACTTCAGATGGGGTCCAGCTAGGATTATAAACCAAAGTGCCAAAATAACCCATAAGATGGTTGGAAAGGAATTCCTGGCAAAGTTTTCAGATACCAGAGTTTGTGATCATTCCAAAAGGATTCTCAGCTATTAGGTATTTAGGCAGGTCTACATTGATGCAGAATGAAACTTGAAAAACAACCTTGAGCAATTGCTGGTGGTTCATGACTGTACTTCAGTAGGCTGAGATTAAGTGAGCATGGTTTGATACCAACCCTGGCAGGAAAGTTCATGCAATTCTTATCTCCAGTTAACAATCAAAGTGCTGTAAGTAGGACTTTGAGTCAAGTGGTAGAGTGGTAGCCCTGAAGACAAAAGCTGAAAGACAGAGCCCAGGACGTGAGTTTCAGCCTTGATGAGTGTGCATGCGTGTATGTAAGCACTCCCCCCACCACACACACTACCTAAAAACACCTTGAGAATTTCCATCTCACAAGCACTTCATTTATCGCATACCTGTGTTGAGCCTTAGGCTTAGAACTTTGTTCTTAATCTTAAATGAAGGAATTAAAATTTGCTCCTCTGAAAAGAGAATGTATTTTCTATCATCACAGTTAAAACATTCTCACATCACCTTGAACTCAGATCTTTGATGAAATTGACTTTACTTAAATGATGAAATACTTTTAGAAAACACATCATGCTTCAGTTTTTTCTTTATCATTAAACATTGCATCTTTATAATCTGTTATACTTTTCAAACTAGATATTTGCTGGCCATAATTAATAAATCAAATTATTTAGATTTGTCATTATTCATCTTTTTGAAATATTTACAATCCTGTGAAAAAGCTCTTTGTATATGGGGTCTAATAGAATGCCATCATGGAAACACAGTAGCTGTGAACTGGAGATTATGCTTCACTCATACTTGGTAGTTAAAGATGTACCTATCAAGTTGCAGGTGCTCAGCGTTTGGGAATGATAGATGAATGAGAATGAAGTCTTCCTGAATGCCCCATAGTTTATTGCAGACAGACTTTGTTCAGTGCTTTCTTGTGTATCAGAACAAGACCTTTGTCAAAATGTAGACTGCGTAAGATGGTAGAGGCAGATCATCTCCTAGCCTGTGTCAGGCAGTAAGGAAGTAGGGGAAAAAGAGATAAGACACCAGGGTCTGGTAGAGATTGTATTAAGTGTTTGAAGTGGACTGCTGGAGTGGAATCCTGTGTTGCCAAGAAAGCATAGGCGTAAGACATGTTTCTAACAACTTTCAATTATTTGTGATTGTGATTAGCTGGACAAAGGTAGCAGGAGCCTTCAGGATCATTTGCATTAGTTTTGATATTCTATGTATCAAATTTGCAGTTTTCATTATGACTCTCACAAGTCAAGACTAACATCAGTCCTTCTTACTGTTTTATTCACTTTCACTAAAACTTACTTGAGATTGTAAGCATGATGTGAAAATTTAAAGATTACCCAAACAACATATACATGATATATGTACATGCACGTGTTGAATTTTTATAAACACACATAGTTACATGATAACAAGTCACATACAATTCTATCTTATACACGCCTACATATTTATATATGTTTATATTATATTCAAATATAATTCCTTTGATATTTAAATTTTTCACACCAAGGTTTCAATCTCAAATATGCTATATAAAACATTTGGGGAGGGGAAGGGAAAAAAACAAATTGTTTAAATGGGGATACAGGTGGATCCATGGCAACAAGAAATGTACAAGATGGTATGTCGAAAAACTAACTTTACAACTTGGGTGGAAGGGTGGGGAGTGTAGTTGTGGAGACGGGAGGGCAGGGATAGTAAGAGAAAAACAAAAGAGAAGGCAATAATGCTTGATAAGAAATGTACTCATTACCTTGCTTATGTGACTGTAACCCCTCTGTACAGTATTTTCACAATAAAAACTTATTTAAAAATAATAAAATATGCTATTTATATAATATATGCAATAGTAGTTGTTTAACAGCCAATAATATCATTAAAAATATTTGCAGCTGTGGGGTGTTGGTTACATCTCTAATCTTAGCTACTCAGGAGACTGAGATCTGAGGATCGCAGTTCAAAGACAGTCCAGGCAGGAAAGTTTGTGACTTATCTCTAATTAACCACCAGAAAACTGGGAGTGGTGCTGTGGCTTAGAGTGATAGAGCCTTGAGCAAAAATGTTCAAAGACAGTGCCCAAATCCTGCATTCAAGTCCCATGATGACAAAAAAAAAGTATATACAGACCTGTACTCTTCTGCTT
Source organism: Dipodomys ordii (assembly GCF_000151885.1). NCBI lineage: Eukaryota > Metazoa > Chordata > Mammalia > Rodentia > Heteromyidae > Dipodomys > Dipodomys ordii. The sequence continues at coordinate 5,446,689 of NW_012267255.1, read as the reverse complement.
CTCAATATTTCCATTGTTGTGATATATACCTAGAAAAACAAGAGAGGAATGATTTCGTTTAGCTCACAATTTTAGCATTCAGTCCATAGTTCTTGACTATTGACTCCCGGTAGTGAGGCCAAATATTGCTGTTAGACCCTTTGGCAGAGGCTTCTCACCTTATGGAGGACAAGAAACCAAGAGAAAGAATGCTTAAACTAATGGACTTCTCCTTATTCTCCTTGTATTCCATCCAGGCCATTCTCCTATGGGGTGATAATATCCATATTCACCACAGAGCTCCTCCCTTGGTTAGTATCCTAGGCATACTCCCACAGGCACACTTAATACTGTGCTTTCCTAGTATCCTCAGCCTTTCTCAATCGAATCACAGTGATAATCAAGATGAGCCATTACAACTCTGTAACCAAGTACTGTCTATATGACAGTGGTTTTATAAGATTATAATGAAGAGAAAAAGCTCCTATCATCTAGAGATATCCTGGTTGTCACAGTCACACAGCCCAATGTATTTCTCATGTCTTTGTGGTGATATGGGTGCAAACAAAGCTATTATATGACCAGTTATATATCATTTATACTTATGGATGTTACATAATACCTGATAGTGATTTAATGACTAATGAGGCTGAATAAATATTTCTAGTCATATATTTACTACAACACCAACCTCATACATCTTCTATTTACCAAGTCTTTTTGATTGCATCATGAAGCCATATTCATGGATCGTCTTGTGTCACTTAATTTTTGTAAAAGTGGTCAATGATACTCAGTGATGAAATCATCTAGCAATGCATTTCTCAGAATACATTCTCAGTATTAGGCAATAGATTTTTCTTTCTATGTGTGTATGTATACACACATATGTAGTTTCACATAACAACATCTATTTAGTTCTCCATTATATATAACATATTCCATTTTATATGTAAAAAAGTACACATACACATAAGTATGGAATACCTATATAGAAATTGCCTATGTATGGAATTTTATAGATACTCTCCTATGTGCATACATGTGTGTGTGCATTTTCTTTTGTGATAGCAATATCCATTATTCACTGAATGCTACTGAAGGATTATTAGATCTAGGTATTTATCTGGAACTTGAGGGTCTCCTTTTGCATGAATATTATAAGGTAGTGGGGGAGACAGACACATAAACTTGTACATGGAAATTGTGATGTAGGCAGATACTGCATAGTAAGGCTAAAGAAAGAATATTCCAAATATCCAGCCATGTTTTCCACTCACCGCATGCAGGTTCTTCCTTTTTTTCTTATCCTATCCATCTTCCAAATAATGACTTTGCAGATAGGATTTTACTTTAATAAAACCTCAAAATGGTTGCAAATGTTAGTGGGAAAGTCTTGATTTATTCTTCCAAGAGCCATAAAACATTTCGCTTTTCCCAATATCACATGAAAATTTGTTGTCTGAACTATGAAGAGGATTCTTCCTTTTGAATTTATTCCCTTTTATCATTCATATTGCAATTTTTGAAATGGAATGATTCATTAGTAGTTTTCTTGTGTGTGTGTTTTTAGTATATGTGTGTATGTGCATGCATGCATCATTATACAACATTCAGAGAGTGTGCATGGCTCTGTAAATATATACATACATGCATATACATGTTCAGACAGACAAAAATAGTACAGCTGTTGAATGCAGATGGCTCTTGCCTGTAATCCTAGATCCTCGGGAGACTGAGATTTAAGGATCACAGTTGGAAGCCATCCTGGGCAGAGAAGTCCATGGGACTCTAATCTTCAATTAATCACAAAAAATCCATAAGTGGTGCTGTAGCTCAAATGGTAGAGTACTAGTCTTGAGAAAAAGGAGCTTAGGAACAACACCCAGGCCCAGAGTTCAAGGATCAGGACTGCCAAAAAAATAATAGCATAACTGTCTGTATCAAAATCTACAGTGCAGGTTTGGTTGGAAAATCTTATGTGTTTTGAAATTCTTTCTCAGGATGTCATCTGTAAAGAGGAACTAACTTTCTTTCCTGCTCCTTAGGATGGCCATGAATTTCAAATTAGATAATATGAGAAAGTGGTTTATGAGGTAAAATATACTTTAGAAATACATGTCTGGCCAAGGTGTGAGAGACATCTGGTTGCATGTCAGACTCTCAGTTTCCTCACTTGCAGGATGGCTTCTGCAGGTGACTACAGACTTCCTTTTATATATGTAGTTCTCTCAAACCACTTTTCTACCTCTGGCAAAGCCCAATTCGATCCTCATTCATTATCTTGATGTTTGTACTCTAGGTTCTATCTATGGTTCTGTCTTTGCATGTAATATTTCCTAAGATAACTGTATAAACTCTTCTTCAGCAACACTGTTATGGTACCCAGGTTATGTTGTCTACTCACGACTTTTCTCACTTAGACTCAAGACCCTTCTGTTCAGAATCTGCTGTCCTCTCTCTCAGACTCAACCCCCTGTGACAACATGGTGTTTTCAGTTGACTTGCTCATGCATTTCTCCAACGTAGTCGATACTAGAAAGGGTTAGTTACTCACCTTTCTTTAATAGTGGTAAAAAAAATGCGAAGTATTTACTTTTCAAAGTGGCTGAGAATTACAGGGATATTCTGGTCATACTCATCTGAATTTTTGATTGAAAAATTGGAAATCTTTTTACTTTAAATTTACTTAAAGTAGGAAATGCATTGCCTCATGGGTGAATGCAGTGTTGCTTCCAGTGTTCCATTGGAATCAAAAGGGAAATGAATATATCTGACTGGACTTAAGATACCTAATGTGTGGTCCTCAAGTGAAAAGGTCACATAGAATGCACTATCATATCAAGATAAAGGACTTTTATTTCCAGAAAACCTGAGTTTCAGATATGGTTATGATATTTCATAGGTCTATGATACAAGGAAAGTTCCCTTAGCCTCCCCAAGTTTCAATTGTCTCACATAAAATAGTTGTAGCTTGCTCTTTTTCCCCCTTAAGAAAGTAGAGATCTGCAAAAGAATATTATTTTATTCTAACTGAAAGAAAAAAATTACAAATCCATTACTATTTTTAAATTCATGGAAGAGATGAGACATTTGATCACATGAACTAATGAGACACTTTCTCCAAAGTGGGACAAATAAACTGTTTCATCTTGGAAGGTTACAGACAGCAGGTAAGGAAAAATATGAACAAATTTTTAACACATTTTTAAAAGCCAAGTATGAGTGAATATAAAAGAGAGGAATCCCCTGGAGTTTAGTTATGAATGATGTCCACCTTTTATCAAGTAATTCTTTCTTCTTTATTTTCTTTTTAGTTCTCTTTGTGTTCATGAGAACCATTCAGGTAAGAGGGAGGAAACTAACTGTAGCCCTTCAATGATGCATTTTCCCTTTCTCGCTAATGAAGTAAATGTCCCAAAGTTTCCAGTAAAGGTGTAACACCCAGGCAAAGATTCACTGGAGAGCATAAATCTAAGTAGTTCCAACTCCTTCTCTCCAGAGGCAATAGAAAAGAGGAAAGGAAATAAGAAAAAAATGTCTTTGTGGGCCATGGAAGGGTATTAGAAATCTTCCACTAAGAGGAGGAGCAAACTATAACTGAAGGAGGAATGGAAACATATATCATATACCTTAAGGGACAGGAATAAAGGCAGTAGAGTCCACAATTTGGTGATAATGTATAACATTCCTTCCTACAGATGTCTCCCTACCTTCTTATAGAAATAAGGGAGCTCTCGCCTACTGCCTGTGTAGAAACACAGAAAAAGCTCCATTCCCAATACCTAGGCATACAAAGATTTCCTAAGCGTGACATTTGTCAAGAGAATAACAAAGATCCCACTTTACTTACTCTTAACAATACACAATAGCAAGTGACAATAGTTTGAAGAGAGACTCCTTCAGTTGCTAAAGAATACAAGGACCATTCAAAGCTGAAGTTGGAGTAAGAACACTGAAAAAAATTTTCCCACAATATCAAAACTAAGAAGGTTTCTGTTGTGAACTGGTAGAAGAATATGAAGTTATTGTTGAAAATGAATGTAACTATAGCAACATCAGAGCTCATAACAAGTTCAAGAACCAACCACAATACCTAAAACTTTCCAATACAACATACACACAAAAGGCATGAGAGAGGCAAACACGTTTTTATTGAGTAAATGCTATTTACTTTAATTTTATTGTCCTCAACATAATAGTCAATACTTAACAAAAATACCACTTTCATCTATTAATTGGTAGAACTAGTAGATAGAACTTTGGCAAGAACTTTAGATAAGAGTATCTAATTACACTAACCTATCTGACCGTGGAAATCTAACTGATACAAAGAACTCCACTCAAAACTAGCAGAAAATTTAAAGTTTTTATATATACATGAAATACTTATCAACATAAACCATGTTGTACTTAAAAAGTTAAACAATAAACTATGGAAAATAGTTTATTTTCAAGTACTCCCTGAATTGAACTTCAGATTCAATAGCCAAAGAGCAATATCTTCCTTCTCAGATTAGCTACAAAGGAAAGGGGTTTACTCACTTAACAATGTTTACTCAACATTTTAATGGATGGTCAATTCCACTTAAGATGGATAGAGAAAGCCATTGCATACAAATAAGAAAGTAATATGGATACCAGAGGTTTTTTTCTTCAATGTTATTTGTGTTTTATTGTCTTTTTGTCTTGTTTGTTCATTTATCTGTCCTTGGGTGCACAGAAATGGAGAGACATAGGGTGAACAAATGCAGCAGGGGTACTCACTAGACACTGTTGAAAAGAAACTATACAATGTAGGTAGGCCAGAAGGAGAAAACTAGGAGAGAGGGAGGGAAGGGGTGACATTGTCCAAAAGATATGGACTCTCCCTGACTTATGTAACTCTAACCCTTCTGTATATCACCTTTATAATAACAATAAAAATTAATATTCAGAAGCAGTGGTTCAGGCTTGTAATCTACTGAGGATCTAAGAATTAGTCTGAGGATCAAGTTTGAAGCCAGCCTCAGCAGGAAAGTCCATGAGACACTTATTTCCATTTAGCTGGAAAAGCCAGAAGTAGTGGTATGACTTAAATGGGAGAGCCCCAGCCTTGAGTGAATAAAGCTAAACAACACTGCTTAGGCCCTGAATTCAAGCCCTAGTACTGGCACACAGACACACAGACACACAAACACACAGACAGACACACACACACACACACAAGGCAGCATGATGTCCTACAAAGACAATCCCATAGAATTTACAAAAAAGCCTACTAGGATGGATAATCTTAGAAAACTCTTTGGATTTAGCAATATAGAAATCGTCATTATGTCAGCAGGAAACAACTGAAGTTATAAAAGCAATATAATTTAAATAATATCAAAACAATAAAGTTTCAAATAATATGTCTAATATAACAACAAGATTTTCAGGCTATTGCAAAATAGCTAAGAAAATCAGAATTAGTGCAGATACATTCTAGGTTCATGGTTCAGATATGCCAGTATTTGAAGGTAGTCATTTTTTTCAAGCGTGTCTATATATTCAATGAAATAACAATTAAAATCTCATAAGGCTTTTTACTAGAACTTGGCAGGGTAAACATAAAATTTTATGTAGAAAAGCAAAGGGCCAGAACAAAGCAAATGATTTTGAAGAAACATCATGAACAAACTTGAGTCATTTGACTTCAATGTTTGCCCTAAAAAGGAATAAGCAAATTGCCAGGTATCTATGGCTTATACCTGTAATCCTAGCTGTTCTGGAATTCTCTGGAATCCAGAGAATTATGGTTCAAGGCCAGATTGGACAAAAAAGTTCTGTGAGGATCCATCTCCTAAAATAAACAGTATAGAACAGGGCTAGTGGTGTGGATCAAGTGGTAAAACACTAGCCCAACAAATGTGATAACCTTTACTCAAGCTCTTTACTCAAGCCCTGTGTCAAAATATCTGCCTTTCTAAAACATATATAAGTAAGTACTTGTCACAAATAAGTAGTTCACAAATTAAATGAGGCAACAAAACCAGGATTGGAAACGTGTTAACTGTTAATTTTAGAGAATCATAATGAAAATTTCTTATTTCCTCTAGATTACTGTCCCTTTCTTCCTTAACTCTTGACACCAAATGTTCGGGAGTTAAAACAAGTCTTTTTATGTGGGATATCATCAGTTCTCACCTTCTCTGGGTTTTTTTTTAAATCAGGAGGCTTTCTGCAAAGTGAATACAAGAATAAGTCTTGTACACGTATAAAAACACATCAGCCTCAAAAGTAGGCATCTTTCATTTTACCCATTGGATGTAGCAGGGGAAATTAACTGGACTCATTATTCTATCATGTGATGTAAGTATAGTGGCTCTTCCATCTGTTGAACACATAGGTAATTGGATTGTAGGAGATTTAGTATGAAAAAGAAACTCTCAGGTACAGTACACTGTCACCGACTCCTATCAAGTTCTCTAGAGGGCTCTTAGCAATGTGCTTACCTGATCACAGTCTATTATTAAACTTACAAAAGTAAGATAATTTAATGGCAATGATGTAAGGCCATCGTTTCTTTTTTCTCTGCCTTCCCTCAAACATACCACTCTTCCTGTCATCTGAGATAGGCAACAGGTTCCATTCCTCTCCTTTCCTCCCTTCTCCTCTCTTTTCTTCTTCTCTCCCATTCCCCTTACCTCCCTTTCCTATATTTATTTTCCTTCGTTTCTTTCCTTATCCCTCTCTCTCACTCTTTTTCTTCCTTCTCTTTCTCCTTTTCCTATTCTTCTCCCCCTCCTTCCTTTTCTTCGTTTTTGTTCTCCTTCTCCATTTTCTCCTTCCCCTTCTCCTCCATTCTTCCTCATCTGTTTCTCTCTCTCTCTTTTTATTTATCTCTCCCTCTTTCCTCTTACAGTCTTACCTTCTGTCTCTTCTTTTTTGCATTTTGTCCAGAGAAGATTGGATTAGAATTTTGGAGGAGCTTCTAAATATAATACAGTTATTGCTAATCTGAATAAATGCCTTCCACGAATATTTCTACTGTCCACTATGATAGCTTGGTATTTTGCTATATACCAAAGTAGAAAGCAACGTGTGAAAATGAGCCACATAGTTTGGCAATAAATAATTTTAGTAGTGGAAGAAAACTGAGTTTGAAGTATATGGAGCTACAAACAGTGGAAAGGTCTTTTAAGCATGAAGCATGTAAAATTGTAAGGAATGAGAATGGAAATAAATTTTCAGTTTCCTAGTCACAGTGGAGGATGTCTCATACTAGAAATATACCTAAAGTATATGCAGCTATAATCCAAGCAAGTGCATCTTAATGAGAATTGTGTAAAACAGAATTTACCAGAAGTCTTACAAACAGCATACCCCTGGGTAAAAAGCATCTCACTGCATCTGACTGTATAGAGTGTATCTGACATATCTTATGCTGAGAAAGTCTGGCAGTTCCTGAAAGAACTCTGTACAAAATTGCCGCAGACATGGATAAGCAGCCCGAAGAAACAAGTGTCTCAGTGACAAATCATCTACACACATTCATCAATATGTCAACGAAGGGAGTATGTGAGAGCAAGTTGATTATATACTTATCCAGCCAATTGCAAATAGAGGTTTTTAAAATACATTTGAATTTCTCCTATGTGTGAAGAAAATTTAAATTTTATGTGTTTACAGAATCAATACTTATTTTAAGAAATGGAAAGATTAAACATAATGTATTACATAGTGCTAGGCCTAAGGTTTTTCATGAAAAAAACATCTACTAATTATTACATCACTATTATGAGTTTGGGAAAACAATGCATCTTTGGCAAATAGCAACTGTTGGTTCTTAATGGTGCTTTTGTAGTTGATTATTAAAGATTCCTTTAAGAAGTTACTAGTGGGAGATTGGAACTTCAAACAACACATATTTGTGTGACAGTATCTTTGATCTAGATTTTCCCTGCTTTGAGTTTAGGATATAAGCACCCCTTAATTTCTTATCACTTGTGGTCGTGTCAATTTGTTTGTTCTTGTCACCTTGCTAGGACAATTTCCAAATGAATTCTATTTAATGGTACATTCTTGAAGCTCCAGGTATTTTGGCAGATTATGGAAATAAATAGCTACTGGAGGTATTACCAGAAATAAAAGACATTTAATCACAACTCTACAAACTCTTTTATGACTTGACTTTGAAACATCTTAGTAGCATTTTCTGCTTTTCATACAGTCTCTTCTGTAAATGAATACAATGCATATTAAAGATAAGATATTAAACTACTAATGGCTCTATATTGCATCATTTTGCATATTGTAAGTATACATTTGGCTACCTACAGTCATGTGGTCATAGAGAAAATCAATATTTATATGAGGGCTTATTTTCCTCAAACTTACTAAGTTAGGAAATGGTGCAAGGCTTATGAAGTGGCAGACTAATGGCAGAGAAATACAGAACCCTATGGATTGTCTACAAAGCTATGCTAAATTTGCGGCGTTGTTCTCTTTACTCTCTTATGGTTATAGGATGGCTACTTTACTTCCAACATCACATTCTCTTTCCAAGCACAAACAGAGAGAATTGCAGAGAAACCACATTATATCACATTTGTCCCCTTCTCAAAATATTAAACTAGTTTTCCAAAGCTCTGATCTGCTTCCATCTCAGCCAGCCTTGGGCTGCATATGGCATAAATGCCAGCTCTCAGGCAGTAAATGAGGGTGGAGTCTATGTAGGTATGCGGGAAAATATATATGCATGCATGTATTTTGAAGAGCACTCTGCTCCGACAAACAAAATCTGGATTGTTTTAGGGGGAAAGAAATGTAAAGATCTTGAGTAGGAAACAAACAGATGCTGCCATCCTTTCGTCATGAAAGTCCTGTAAGATGTGTACTATTATTCCTGTGATGCTGGCTGTAGAAGTTAATGCTGTGAATTAATTTTAAAAACTGAGTGCCCCAAAGAAGTCACGTTTTGCTGGAAATTATTACAAAGAACTTGCCAATCAATATACTTCAGAGAACCATGGAAGAATCATCAGAAACTTTCACAGGTTTAGAACTGTTTAGGATTTATAATTCCCCCACATCTATTAATATCTGTGCTTCCATTTTGCTGGGCTTCTCTCTGTCTCCTGTGGGTTCTCCATCTGATGTCCCTTACCCCCAAGCCATTCCCCATTACCTTACTACATTAACCCGATTTCTTTCTTACACATCTGCTGCTGCTGTGCTCCTCCTCTTCCTCTTCTTTCTTCTTCCTCCTCCTCCTCCTTCCCCTTCTTCTTCTCCTACCCCATCTTCTTCTTCTCCCTCCTCCTCCTCCTCCTCTTGTCTTCCTTCTCCTTCTTTACTGAGGATGGCAAGTTCTTGTGTGTGCCAAGCAAACTTTCTACCACTAGCCTATGCCCCATGATGCTATGCCACTCATTTTTTTGTTCATTGACTTATACCTTATAGCAACTCTTTAGTTTGATAGATGGTAGACTCTAAATTCATGTTTTCTTAATTTCTTTTTTTTTTGCTGCTGAGTGGCTTTAATGTTTTTTAACACAACATCTAGGGAAGTTTATTTGTGTTTCTCTAAATGGTACACTTTTCTTTGGAAAACAAGCCCTGTGGAGTTCCATCAAGTTGTGTCAGCCTAACATATTTCTAGAGGACTAGCACATGCAGCATTAACTACAAGGGATGGAAAACTAATTGGACCCTCTCTGATGAAACTCAAGCCACTTCAACAAAAACATTTCTTTAAACATCAAGGTAATGTGTCAGAACACATCAATGACAAAAGATTTAATTTCTGAACAACTATATATAGCCTGAGTGGGTTGGGATCCTATATCAGTGAGAAATAATAGACTGGGCACCATGCATGTGTCTCCTAGGATCTATTCAGTGTCTGTGCTCCTGTAAGGATCACGGGTGGTGGTAAATGGTAAGATTTCAGTCCCAGATAAATGGCTCTACCAAGCACAATAAAGCCTGGGAGTGAGCGTGAACAATTACCAGACTAAAGTCAAACCATCAGGACTTCTGGCATAAGAGTGGCTGGGTTAGTAATGGTGTTTACATGGAATGGTAGGAAGAGAAAGCACAGAATGCTTTGTGTGACTTTGAAGTCTTAGAGCACTTATTGCATAGACATCCGGCATGTCTGGAAAAAATGCACAACTGCGCAGAAGGCACCAATTCCTAAGACATGTGGGTGACATGAAGTATAGTTCTGAGCAAGGCTTAATTCAACCCAGAGAGCTCAGGAATGAGCCTCTCAGAAATCTTTAATTCCATGGTTATGAACGTTTACTCGAGTGGAATAATAACTAAAGTGTTTTTCCTTGCATAAGAGAGGGAAAGACCTTTATGTTCTTAAGCAACATTTTTTCTAAACTATGAATTGTGATCCAGTCTGTTATATTTCGCTTGCAAATGTTATAAGCAGCAGCAGAAACCAGTGGCAGTTCTGAAACAACTTAAAAGGTTAAAATTGTGACTTTAAATCAAGCTGGTAAATTGTACTTTCGTTACTCATAAATGTTTGTTGCTCATAAATGTTTTCTTTTTATCAAAATTTGGGCCAAAGGGCTTCTGGAAAACTTTCCTTTTTTGTTCTAATATGGAAGATTATTTCAGAGGTGTTATATGAGTCTTTTTTTCCTTTTAAAGAAGGTAAAACCACCTGCATTATTCTGTATGGAGATTTCCCCCTTGCTTGTGTTGACAGTAATCTCAAGATAATCCTTTGAAATAAAAACCTATAAAAAATATTGTGACAGGACAAAGAGATAACATGTGTGGCAAAAGAAATGAAACTAAAGTGTTTATTTTTCTGATAAAATAGGAGTGCCTCTTCTTTCCCAGTTGGAGCATAGTGACTCAGTTCAGTGAACTATATAATTCTCTCTGGAGCTTAATTAGAAACCTTGTAAACTTAGTGCAAGAGGCCAGAATATATGTTGGATGAACACAGAAAAGGCTTTTTATGAAAACAGGAATTCTCTGTGAATCACCTTACAATGGGGTCTAATGACTTTGTAATTGGATTGCCCCCATTGGGTTCAGTTAAAAGGATCTTCTCTTTGAAACAGGAGTATGATGAGAAATATATTCTTTTCCATAGAAAAAAGGATCTTTCCTTTACTCACCAAATTTCAGATGCATAAAATATATTGTTTCAGATTCTCCCAGGAGAATAGACTGACTGAAATTTTTCAGTATTTTTCAAATAGTACTCTAGTGAACTGAAAGAGTTAATTCTAACTCCTCCCACAATATTCATGTTCAATGAACAAACAAACACACATGCAATACATATGTAACAGGCTGTCTGGAGGGCAATCTGGAGGGAAAATTCAGTTTTCCTTGAATAATTTCACGCAGTAATTCCTCAGTTGAGATGGACAATGAAAAGTGAGGTCTCCTTTCAAATGGGTCAGTTGATTTCATATCGTTTGAAAAAGAATCTACTCTGTGTTTATTTTTTCACAGAAATCAAATTTGAGGGTCCCTTCTAAATATCTTCTTCCTTTTTAATTACCTATCCCTAATGTTTTATTTTTTCTACTATGCTGTAGCTTTTGTCTTGTTGTCTTATAATGGGAATTTTCACTATTTATACTCTTCATTTATAAATTTCCATGTTGGGCTGGGAAGGTGGCTCAGTGGTAGAGCGCTTGCCTTGCATGCATGAGGCCCTGGGTTCAATTCCTCAGCACCACATAAGCAAAAAGAAAAAAGCCGGAAGTGGTGCTGTGGCTCAAGTGGTAGAGTGCTAGTCTTGAGCTGAAGAGCTGAGGGACAGCACCCAGGCCCAGAGTTCAGGCTCCACAACCGGACACAAAAAAAATAAATAAATTTTCATGTTGGAGTTATTAACATTTAATAGAAATGGTATCCATTTTGAAATTCAGTTAGTTTCATTCAAAACTGATATTTTGGGAGGATGTCTACATTTGTCATCATTAAGGTTGAAAATAAAAACACATTAGCAAGTAAAATAGCTAGGTTCTTGCCTTGAAGTTCATAGATAGTCAACTTAATGGTATTAAGAAGGCTGGAATTATTATTTAGAATTTGCAAATGCCATTAGTAATAAACTATTCCCTAAAATCAAGGTGCATTTTGATATTCATAGCACAAAATAATCCAGTAAGAAATACTTTATGACTCTTTTTTTTATCAGATATAGTTACTTATGTACTATCATTTATGTTTAATTATTGAACAAATAATGGCCTGTCAGTGGCTGATGATGACTAGAAAAAGCATAGAGTTTGACACCTATTTAAATTGTTTCAATACTTAGATTTTCAACTGACCACATTTCCCATTTTCTCAACTAGGTTAAATAATATACTCCATTCAAATAGATGTATTTTTTGACAATACATTTTGGTTTTTGAATGTTTACTTTATCATCTGATGATAATGCAACTAACTTTATGTGGTTTTTCAGTACTGTCTTGTTGATGAGGTCTGAGGAATTAGGAATGATTGATATCCATTACAATTGAAGCATACAATATGATCGTTTGTATGCCAGCCCCCTTTTTCTAAAAAAGAAAAAGAAACAATAAATCTAATAATTTAAAGTAGATAAACAAGGTCCTTTACCACAAATAGGCTATCACAGTTTTTCAGTTGCCTTAGATGCTACCCAACTCCTTAATCTGGCCAAAATTCCTTCATGTTATATTTTAAGGTACTCAATTACAGTGATTCTTTAGTTTCTCTTATTGTGATTTTTTAGTTTCTTCTACTGATTAACTACATTAATGGTTAAGACAAAAGGCCTGCATTTATGAAATAAGGACTGAAACATGAGGTACGTGGCCAATGTAGAAACTCTGCAAAAGTTATATGTGCAATAAATTCTGATTCCTTTCCTTTCCCAACCTCTGCAAGACATGTTGAATCTGGTTGGAATAATAAATCAGATTCTTAGGAACAGGTGATGTTATGATCAGACAACATGGGGCATGTCTGTGAAATGAAAAGCAACTTAATAAGGCTTGGAAGTAGCTTAATACCAGAAAGAAGTTGATATGGTTTTAGAAAAGGCAAGAGACAGTCTGCTGTAGAAGGCCTTGCATGCCAGAGTGAGAAAGTTTAACTTCGTGTGATGATGGGGCGCCACTAGGTTCTTTTTTTTTATTGTGAAAATACCGTACAGAGGGGTTACAATTACATGGGCAAGATAATGAGTACATTTCTTATCAAGCATTGTAGCCTCCTCCTTTGTTTCCCCTTCCCATCCCTTCCCATCCTCCCCCCCCCCACCCCACCAAAGTCCTCCCTGCGGCCCCCCTACCCGCTGTACCAAAGTTGTAAAATTCGTTTTTGACATAACGACTTGCACATCTCATTGTTGCAATGGGTCCACCTGTGTCCCTATTTAAACGATTTGTTTTTCCCCTTCCCTTCCACAAATTATACCGACATCAAATACAGTAAAAGCAAGGTTATACTGTGGGGGAGGGACATACAAAGCAACAAAGAAATAATCTTATAAATGTGTTAGAAACAATTGCATGAAAGAAAAAAAAAACATTTGAATACATTTCTTAGGGTTCATTTCCCTAACATCAACTTATCTGACCTTTTCTGCTTGACTCAGACATATACTAGATATTGCAAATAAGGGAAACCATGGGACCTATGCTTCTTTGGACCTGGCTTACTTCACTTAATATAATTTTTTCCAAGCCTTTCCATTTCCTAACAAATGGGGCAATGTCATTCTTTCTGATGGAGGCATAGAATTCCATTGTGTATATACACGACATTTTCTTGATCCATTCATCTACTGAGGGGCATCTGGGTTGGTTCCATATCTTAGCTATAGTAAATATTGCTGCAGTATACATAGTCGTGCTGGTAGCTTTAGTGTGGTCTTGTTTGTAAACATTTGGGTAAATGCCCAAAAGTGGGATTGCTGGTCATAGGGGAGCTCTATGTGGAGTCTTTTGAGGAACCTCCATACTGCTTTCCAAGGTGCTTGAACAAGTTTACACTCCCACCAAGAATGCAGTAATGTTCCCTTCTGTCCACATCCCCTCCAGCATCTGTTGTTATTAGAGTTCTTGATTTTAGCCATTCTAACTGGGGTGAGGTGGTATCTCAATGCTGTTTTGATTTGCATTTCTTTTATGGCTAGGGAGGTTGAGCATTTCTTCATATGTGTTTTGGCCATTCTTATTTCCTCTTCAGAGAAGTCTCTCTTTAAGTCTTTAACCCACTTATTTATTGGGCAGTTGTTTCTTTGAGGATTTGTTGTTGGAGGATTTAATCTTTTGAGTTCCAGGTATATTTTAGATATGAGACCCTTGTCCATTGTATGGCTAGTGAAGATTTTCTCCTAATCTGTGGGCTTTCTATTGATCTTGCTAGCTATGTCCTTTGCCATGCAGAAGCTCTGCAATTTCATACAGTCCCATTTGTCCAACCTTTCTTTGATTTGTTGCCACTAGGTTCTTTTAGTAAAAGAAAATCAAATGGGAGTGTGATCTATTGGTGACATTTGTCACCTCGCTGAACATTGAGCTTGAGTTGGCTAATCTGTCTGGCTTGGTAGTTGTCTTCTTCCTCTATGAATCCACAGAAGAAGATGAGGTATTCTGTAGAGAAGTGACTGCCAAAGTTTTTAGTAGCTGGGGTGCTTGCTAGGAAAGGTCCATTTGAGAAACAAGTAGTATGGTCCAAATCACACAATTAAAGACACATCCAAAGTGCTATCTGTGGGAGTCTGACTTTATTTCTTTGATTTTTATTTTTTTATTGTAAAGATGCTCTACAGAGGGGTTGCAGTTACATGAGTAAGGCATGAGTATATTTCTTGTTGAGCATTGTTACCCCCTCCCTTGTTGTTCTCCCACTATCCCTTCCCTCTCCCACCTCCTTCACCTCCCTCCTCCCCGAAGTTGTAAAGTTCATTTCCAATATACTGTATTGTGGGCATCATTGTTGCGATGGGTCATCCTATGTCTTTATTTCAGTGTTTGGTTATTCCCCTTCCCCTCCCCAAATTAGACAAATACATATACAAGATACAGGGTAGGGCACCAAAATCAAGTACAGTGACAACAAGGGATATATCATAAGGGGGAAGAACATACAAAGGAAACAAAAAAACAAATCACACATTACATTAAAAACAACAACAAAGAAAGACCTCTTGTGTTCATATCTTGGTGTTCATTTCACTTAGCATCATCTTATATGGTCATATGTACATAATTTTTTAGCTTTTCTACTCATCTGATAAATTATCTAAGATGTATACTAATTATTGCAAATGAAGGAAACCATGGGACCTATATTTCTTTTTTTTCTTTTTTTTGTGGGGGGCTCCAGTCGTGGGGTCTGAACTCTTGGCCTGGGAGCTGTCCCTCAGCTCTTCAGCTCAAGGCTAGCGCTCTACCACTTGAGCCACAGTGCCACTTCTAGCTTTTCTCTTTTTACTTATGTGGTGCTCAGGAATCGAACCCAGGTCCTCAGGCATGCAAGGCAAGCTCTCTACCACTGAGCCACCTTCCCAGCCCCACCTATATTTCTTTGAGTCTGGCTTACTTCACGTAACATGATTTTTTCTGAGTCTTACCATTTCCTAACAAATCGAGCACTATCATTCTTTCTGATGGAAGGATAGAATTCCATGGTATATACATCCCACATTTTCTTGATCCATTCATCTATGGAAAGGCATCTGGGTTGGTGCCATATCTTAGCTATGGTGAATAATGCTGAGATAAACACAGTTGTGCTGGTAGCTTTAGTATTTGATTTTTTTACATAGCTATTTTTTTATTTATTGTTGTTATAAAGGTGTACAGAGGAATTACGATTACTGAGTCAGGTAATGAGTACATTTCCTTTGTCTTCTGTTTGTCAGTCTTTCCCAGTCCCTCCCTCCCATCTCAACCCATGAGTTGCATAGTTTAGAGTATTAGCAGTAGGTTTGTTCAACTAAAATTCACTTTCATTAAAATTGTATTGCTTTAAACTTATATTATTTAAACTTATATTACTACAATACTTCATTTTACTGGCTAAGTATGTTTAGTGATCTACTTGTGGGATAGTTACATAGTATGTACAATGCCCTTGGCTTACACAAAGCATAGTTACTGAGTATTTTATTGAGTGTGTATGCCACATTTCTCTAATTCCACAGTCCAGACTAAACTATAGGACCCATCCTACCCTTAATGTGACCTTGGCTAGGTCACTCCATTTTTCCAGAACTCACTTTCTTCAGGTGAGGAAAAAATAAATTCCCAATTATCTGAACCTATGCATCCAGTTCTTGTTCTAGTCAATGGCGTGCATCTGTGACCTATGTGCCTGGGGAGCTAAATTGAGACTAGGGTGGAATTTCATCTAGTTACTTTCTAACTGAACTAATGGTTCAGACTGAAGTGAAATGAATTTGAGCACTTTTTAATGATATACTTTTTTACAACTAAAATGATATTATAGATAATTTACATTTTTCAAGAGCTACAAAATCTGTAAGAGTCAGATAATATTTAACCATAATTTTATAAGAAGTACATTTAAAAAGATCCAATCAATGATATTTTACTTGCAGATATTCTAAGTTAAAAAGAAAAAGTTTGAGGAAGAATATAAAGGCCCTAAACCCTTTATTTCTTCAGTTCAACAAGGAATCAAGACTAAAGTTCGTCAAAGAAATAATTGAAGACACCCTGGGAAGAAAGGACTAAGGTTTTCAAGTTTATCATAAATCATTCAAAGCCTTTGGCAAAGCCTTGCTGGAACTTATGATATTATAATGAATATTATAATGTAATTTAAGTTTCCACTAAGGACTTAATTCTGATTCTGATGGGAATTTTACCCTAGAAATGACTGCAGGACTGAATCCCTAGACATAGATTCTGTGGATCCTGATAATATTTTCCTTGTAGCAGAAAGGTAAAGGGGCAATTTTTGAACCCAAATGAGAAGCAAGCCCCTCATCTGTTTCTTTTGTACTGAGCAGGGGTAAAGCAAGGAGAAGACATGAAATCTATGCTTCTTCTGGAGAAAAGATAAATGATAGTACCAGTATTTGTATAGTCCGGACTCAGACATTGCCTGTGAAATATCTATCAAATGTTTCTAAATGGTAGAGGCGTGTGCATCAGTGATGGCTCAGTAGATCTAAACCTGTCTGAAAATCAGAGCAATTGGAAAATGTTTGTGCTCACTCACCTCCTGACAAAGGAAACAATAACTAACACAGTAGGAAGCTGCAGCTATCTTCTGACACATTATGTTTTCCAGCCCCAAAATGTCACTTGAAACCCACAGAAGAGAGATGAATGAAACCCAGCAGTGGTCCTGAAACACAGCAAAGGAGAAAAAGGCCCAGTTGCAAAACGCTGGAGCTTCTTCAAAGCCCAACAAGCTGTTGACTCAGACCTTTGCAAAGTTAAGAGCATGTATTCTCTGGTAAGGCCAAGGGTCTTATAATTGACCAGGCAGGGAAACTTAAATCTCTAATTTGAGATGTAACTGCAACTTGTGAATTCTTTGCAGAAGCCCATAGAGAGAAAAGTTATAAACCTCAAAATGATTTTCTTTTTCTCTGTCATTTGAAAAATGTAAAGACTTCGGAGCGTATAATGTTTGAAGCAAAGGAAACCCAAAAGCTTCCAGAATTCAAACTTGTTCTGCTAGGGTTGATTCCACAAATTCACATTGAGTACCCTGTGGCACTAACAAAAGAATCCTTTAGAAGTTATGCGGGTTGGAGACAATTGATGAGCAGATATGAATTATTAACTTTATAATAGTAGCTTTTTTCAGGCTTTTTTATATCACTATTTTGGAGTCAATGTGAACTTAAAAAACAACACAAACGTTTCTTAATTAGTCAAGTTAGAAATTCATGCTCCTTAGAAGCTAAATGGAAAAAATTCAAAAAACACTTTTTTAAGATCCAAAGTTTTAAACATCACAATCCTTTGAAAATACCTCTGCTAACAACTTCTTGCCATCATTTTATTTGTATGTTTTACTTAAAAAATCAACATCAATTAGTTGTAAAGGGTGAATCAGTTCATAGTACAATTAAGGAATATATGAATGGAATCCTTTGGCTCAAAAAACCTTAAAAAATTCAGGATTAGTTAAGTCAATAGCATATTTTGAGACTCTTCTAACAAAAGTCACTACAATCACAAGAAAGGTCACAGTTTAATGTATGTGCTAGACATCAGAATTCTCCATGATTACTGTTTTATGTCTATGAATTGTTTACTCTGTGATGACATGGATTTAGAGACTTGGCTATCTTCACAACACATACAGAACAATGTCTTGTAAGAGCCAAGTAAGACAATCCTTTAAAGTTATTTTTCTTTTTTTGTCTGTTGTGGGGCTTGAACTCTGGGTCTGGGCACTGTCCCTGAACTCTTCAGCTCAAGGCTAGTTTTCTACCACTTGAGCCATAGAACCAAGTCCAGTTTTCTGGTGGTTAATTGGAGGTGTCTCATGGACTTTCCTGCACAGGCTAGTTTAGAACTGTGATCCTCAGATCTCAGCTTCCTGAGTAGACAGGATTACAGGCATGAGCCACTGGTGCCTGGTGAAACTTTAAAGCAATTGAGATTTCTGTCATTGTGTAAGAGAAAGCAACAAGTTTTGTAACCTTTTTCCCATTTCAATTATAATTGTTACTATTGTTTGAAATTGGCTCTATCTTTTCAGTAATATTTAACAATATTTTCAAGAACATGCAACAAACTGAAATATACTAGATCATATCATGGATTATTTTGTTAATCAGGGTGACAGAATTTGAGGCCAGATAATTGGCTTCAAAAGTGAGCCACTGAACCTGGCACCAGGAGGCTGAGATCTGAGGACAGTGGTTTGAAGCCAGGCTTAGCAGGAAAAGTACATGAGACTCTTCATCAAGTGGTAGAGTGCTAACCTTGAGCAAAAAAGCTGAGGGACAGGCCTAAGCCCCTAGTTCAAGCCCCAGAAGTGGTATAACACACGGTCTCTCTCTTTCTCTCTCTCTCTCTCTCTCACACACACACACAATAACACAGATACACACACACAGAGTGAATGACTGGCAGGATAGAAATGTTCACATAATTCATGCTACTCATTTGAATAGAAAAATTACATTTTGAACTTAGAGAAGATTGAAAAGATGATCCTTTACAGTTTTTTCTTTCTTTTTTTTGTCTGTTGTGGGGCTTGAACTCTGGGCCTGGGCGCTGTCCCTGAGCTCTTCAGCTCAAGGCTAGTGCACTACCACTTGAGCCATAGCACCACTTCCAGTTTTCTAGTGGTTTATTGGAGATAAGAGTCTCACGGAGTTTCCTGCCCAAGCTGGCTTTGAACCGTGATCCTCAGATCTCAGCCTTCTGAGTAGCTAGGATTACAGGCGTGAGCCACCGTCACCTGGCTAAGAATGTAAACTTTTATTTAAAAGAAATAAATCTTATCATAGCTATGATGAAATGGGGCTTTATTTTTTCATTAAAAAAGAAAAACTGGCTGGGTGCTGGTGGCTCATGTCTCTAATCCTAGCACTCTGAAGGCTGAAATCTGAGGATCACTGTTTGAAGCCAGTCAGGGAAGGAAAGCCGTAAGACTTATTTCCAATTAACCAGCAAAGAAAGCCAGAAGTGGAACAGTAGTTCAAGTGAGAGAGCTAGCCTTGACCAAAAAACCTCAGGGACAGTACCTAGGCCCTGACTTCAAGCCCCAAGACTGGAACAAAAAACGAAAGGAAGGAAGGAAGGACGGAAGGACAGAAGGACGGAAGGACGGAAGGAAGGAAAGAAGAAAGAAAGAAAGAAAGAAAGAAAGAAAGAAAGAAAGAAAGAAAGAAAGAAAGAAAGAAAGAAAGAAAGAAAGAAAGAAAGATTCCATGTCATGGATGAAATGTATGTGCCCTGACCAATACATGTTATCATTGTAGCTCAGATAAAACATTACATTGGGATAGGTAAGTAGATTCCATTACTTCTCAATACCAACACACAGTTCATAAATGTACCTCAAAATGGATTTCCTGAATTGTTTTCAGTATGTAGACTTGTCAGAGCTGAATGTGTGACTCCTCTTAAAAAATGAAATTATTTTCCCAAGCACTGGTTCCTCTGGGAGGAAACCCAATAGGATATATCAAACGCTCAACTGAAATGCATATAAAACATTACACATCTACAACTTCCCCCTTAATTCTGCAAAACTTTATTTCAGTCCTGTAGGCATTATATTCTGATATTTTAGCAGTAATAGGCAAAATATATTATAGTAGAAACATACTAAAGAAGAAAAAAAGAATAGGATTTTAGATTGTTAAATTATATTAACATCTTTCTCTATCTTCAGCAAATTGATGCACTTTAAATATTTTATCATATATTTAATCTGGTAAAAGAGGATTGACAATTTATTATTGAACATAATGTTTCTTAACAAGGTTCTCCATACATGAGGACAAAGAAGAATAATTGAATTTGAACCTCTCTATTCCCATGCTTATGATTTGTTGGTGCACTATGGTAAGTAAATATATTTTGTATACTAGCATATTAATTCTATGTACATTATAATAGTGTGAATTGTTCAATTTTCTCAATTTTTATTTTCATCATACTATGTCCTAATTATATTTGTATCTAAGAGATCATGTCTCAAAATTTAATTATGTGAAGTACTAGTTTATAATGAATTTCAGTCTCTCTTTTGGTATTTTGAATGCTTCCAGAAAATATAGAGATTGATTGATTAATTGATGAATGGACTCATTTGCTTATACATTGTGAGAAATGTGTGTTTGTGTGTGTGTATGTGTATGAATGTGTGTGTATGTGTGTGTATATGAATTGAATACCTAATGTGTGCCAAATACCATCTCTTGTGCTGGCAAGACAATGATAGGAAAGCATAGCTCTTGTCCTCATAGAGAAGACACCTCAGGGAATGATAGAAGCACATACATATTAGTAGCCTGAAGTGCCCCTTTAGGAACTATACTTGTAGAGATCACTTGTTCTCCTGGATGTATATATGAACTGTAATGATGGCTAGTACATGGTGCTCTGACTCACAATGCCAGCATACAAAGATCATGATGCAAAGGTGCATCTCATTGTTATTACCCAGAGGACCTGTTTCTGGAGTTAATCATCTATCCTGCAATGAGGATGTGCCACATTTAGAATTTTAGGTTTTACTCTGGCAGGCACACACTGCACGTGAAGACCCTGTGTATCACAATCTTGATTATGTCTCGGTCATTTTCAAGCTATGAAGTTATCACTTCCAATTTGATCATGAAAATTACTGAATCTGACTTCCATGGAGCTCTGGTTGTTGCAGCCTGGGGATGCCATGAAAGAAGAGATTAAGAAGATATGAGCTCCTTTGGGGCCTTTCTGGTGATGGCAGAGAAAGACCCAATGTAAAAGCTGTGCTCTGACTGGGGTAGGGTAATTAAAGCCTCTGACCCCTAGGAAAGAAAGATTTGGGTCATTTCATCAGACTAGCAAGTAGTAAATATGGGTGAAGAGGGTTTTGAATGACTGGGTAGAAGAAAAGAGTTTGACAGTTTATGATAGCTTCAACAATAGTCTTCTGCTACCTTCAGTAGTCTATAAAATGAGCTGAGCACTGGTGAATCATGCCTGTAATTGTAGCTACTCAGGAGGCTGAGATTTGAGGATACCAGTTTGAAGTCAGCCTGGGCAGGAAAGACCATGAGCCCTTTATCTCCAACAATCCATGTAAAGAGCTGGAAATGAAGCTATGGCTCAAGTGGTAGATCAATAGCTTTGAGCACAAAGGCTCAGGAACAGCGCCCAGGCCCAGAGTTCAATGGCAAAAGAGGTAGGGTCTATCAAAAAAATCTTACAGCTCACTTCTCAGCTCAACTTTTTTTTTTTCCTCCAATGACACTGTTAGTGATTGTAAGAGTAACTGGATACTACCCTGACCCAACTTTTTTCACAAGGCTGCTCTTCATGGAAAACTTGTGGAAACTTGCTCACACTTTCTATACCTGAAACTAGACACATCATGTGGTCTTAAAAAGTGGGACGTAGAAACAGGAACATGTGACTGATTGAATCCTGAAATATATTCTACAAGGCTCCTTGGTGGAGTTCTAATCATACTGAGCCCTAATGACCCAGATTTCACCAACTTGATAATGTTCTATTAGCTTCTTTTCTTTCCTCTCTCATTATTCCAATTCCTTTTGTTCCATGGCATTATTTTCAAAAGTAAGTTAGCTACAGGAAAGCTCCTTTTCTCAAATCTTCTTCACTCTGGGGAGGTAGAGTAAGAAAATTATGGTAAGAAATATTTTAAAGGAAAGTAAAACAGGTAATACAACATAGAACAGTGAAAATATAGAAGGTGAGGTAGTAACATTTGAGCCAGAGACCTCAGGAAAAGGTAAAGAATGAAATGTGGCTATTCAGGGAAAGTTCATTGTGGGCAGATGGACCCATAAGTGTAAAGATCTTGTAAAAGTTTGCCTGGGACCATTGAGAAACAGCAGGGAAGCCAGTGTGGATAGAGCTGAATGAACGAGGAAGAAAGTAATAGGAAACAACTTTATAGAGGCAATTGGGCCAGATGGAAGAGAGGCTTTTAATGTCCGTGTCAGGATATTTAGCATCTCTGGGCTTTCATTGGCAAATGAGGCTAATAATGCTGACCTCACATGGTTTTGGAAAATATTCAAAAGAATGTAGTGCCTAGGAGGAATAAGCCTGTTTCTATCTATATATATAGCTGCAATCGAGGTCTGTCCATATATCTATCTCTAACTGTATCCATCTATCCATCTGTCTAATATGTATATCTGTGTCATCAGCATCAATCTTCATTCTGCGTCTTGATTTTCTTACTCTCTGACATCATCTGTTCTGGTGCAGCACTTGTTGATACATAGTCTACTACTGACTTTGGTCTCAGAGAAGCATGGAAAGCAGCAGGAGAGCTCCCCTTCAGGAAATCAGACTTGATGCCAATGAATACACAAGACAACAGCATTCATGATTTTTCTCAACTTCTGATATCTTTAAGTCTGTGGAGCTCTGTCATCTTTGCCTAAAATCATTGCACTACAGGAAAAACTAACTTATTTGGTCACTAAAAGATTATAGGCTTAATATGCATTTTCTCTGAGACAGCCTAGGAAAACTTGGGGGATTTTTCCCTTATCATATGAGGAAGAAACTTCATTTGTTAAATCTTATTTTATTTACTATTTTCATTCAAGATATAAAAAAAGAATCAGAATCACCATTAACAGAAAAAAAAACAGAAAAGCATATATAACGACAACCATCATAAGTTCTCATGTGTTGAAATTACTTGATATTTCCTGGAGCACCTGACTTTATAACCTATTGATATTACTTCCTTTCCTATACTTTTGGCTGATTAAATATTGTATCTGCTGACTTCATTTCTGCTCACTTCTATGAATCTACTGCTTATAGATTATAATGCAATCCATGTATTTCCCAGGTAATATTAAATTTTATAGAGTTATAAAAATGTTATGAACTAGCCAGGCATTGGTGGCTCATGCCTGTAATCCTAGCTACTCAGGAGGCTGAGATCTGAGGATCACGGTTCAAAGCCAGCCCAGGCAGGAAAGACTGTGAGACTACTATCTCCAATAAACCACCAGAAAACCGGAAGTGGCGCTGTAGCTCAAGTGGTAGAGCGCTCGCCTTGAGCTGAAGAGTTGAAGGACAGTGCGCAGGCCCAGAGTTCAAGCCCCACAACTGACAAAAAAAAAAAAATGTTATGAACTGAACTGAACACCAGTGGCTCACCCTTGCAATCCTTGATACTCAGTAGGGTGAGTTCTGAGGATCACAGATCATAGCCAACCTGGGCAGGAAAGTCAATGTGATTTATTGATCACCAAAAAGCCAGAAGTAGAACTGTGGCACAAGTGGTAGAATGGCAGCCTTGAATACAAAAGCAAGGAATAGCACTCAGGCACTGAGTTCAAGAGTCAGTACCAACCCAGACATACAGAATTGTTATGTTATGACTCCGATACTAGCTATATCTTGTCACTCTTCGAATTTTTTAACCAAGAAATTCTGGATGTCTCATTATTTATTTAAACAAACATTTGAGTATGTCTGGTATAGCATCCTGTACCAGGTATATAAAAGTACACAGAACTTGAGTTTCTGGGGACCTTTGAGTATTAGAAAGAAGGTATTAAAAAGTAGCTGCATATGTTGCATCAGCAAAAGGAAAGAACAATACCAGAGTTGCTAATAATGGAAAAGCTGATCTAAAATGAAATGCTGCCTCATGACTTATGTATTGAAGGCTGGAATGCAACAGTGGTCAGGAGGAGACTTTGAGAAGAAATTATGATGGCTTTAACTCACTATATGTCAATCCATTCATGACTTCAGAGCTGAATAAATTCTTAGTAAATAGGGTTTTTTGGATGAAGTAAGTCATTGGGGGCTCACATACATTTTGAAGGGCATATCTTGTCCAAAACATGCCCCTTCCCTCTCTCTCCCTTTCTCTCTGTCTCTGTCTCTGTCTCTCTCTCTCTCTCTCTCTCTCTCTCACACACACACACACACACACACACACATTCACTCTTGCTCTCTTGATCTTTCTCTCTTGCACATACCTCTGTCTGTGGCTTCCCTGGGATTAGTAGTCTCCTCCTCTATGATATTCTGCCCATTGCGATAGAACTAGCTGGTCTTGCAATGAAGCCTCTGATGCTGTGAGTCACAACAAATTCTTCCCCCTTCAAGGTTATTTTCCTAAGTATTGGTCACAGTGATGGACACTGACAAATACTCTCTTATTAGATGGTACTTCAAGTAACAAAACTTCAGATAAAACTCCAAAACTGATGCCTAAAATTATGGGCAGAAAGTGAAGCCCAAATCATAAAATGTGTCTTGTGGTCTCAATATTTCAAAGCTTAGACTAATGTGAACTGTGCCAAGAATAAGAATTCCAAAGATGAAACCTTTGACATAAGAAAAATCTAAACCAAGAATAATAAGAAAAAGATATCAAACATGAACTCTAAGATATTAGGACTTTTTTTTTCTAACAAACTATTATTCCCCAAAGCAAACATATGTATGTGTTCTTTTTTTTGTCGGTTGTGAGGCTTGTACTCTGGGACTGGGTGCTGTCCCTAAGCTCTTCAGCTGAAGGCTAGTGTTCTATCACTTGAGCCAAAGTGCCACTTCCGGTTTTCTGAGCAGTTTATTGGAGATTAGAGTCTCATGTATTTTCCTGTCTGGGCGGGCTTGAACCACAATCCTCAGATCTCAACTTCCTTAGTAGTTAGGATTACAGGTGTGAGCCACCAGCGCCTGGCTTGTATATACTCTTATATTTGGTTGATATCATATGTATATAAAACTAGAAGTAGACTAAAATAAATTGGCAATGATATTTTAAATGTAAACAGGATTAGGCTGCACTTTTGAATGACATTATAAAATAAATAAATTGAAGTAAAGATCTATCATCTTTGATTAATTATTCCACTGTAGTCCTAGTCCATTTTGTATTGATGAATAACAGAGTATCATTGACTGGGTAAGTTAAAAAGAAGTGAGGTTTATTTTGGCTCCTGGTACTAACACAAGTTTGAAGGACTACATTTGGTTATAAAATCAAGATGGACAGAAAGTCTCATGGTATCTGTTCTGGTCTAACATCATTAATATTCAATCAGAGGGCTTTACTCTAATGTGTTTATATAATCTTAATCACTTCCCTAACTGGCCAACAGCTAAACAATATGATTGGATTCAGTTTCTACCCTCTTAATATCTCATACTGAGGATGAAACTTCACCATGAGTTTGAAAGGTGACGACATATTCAAATCATATCTAATATGCAGATAAATATAGGATTACTTAAATTTAAATATTTAAACATAATCCCCAGTATATTAAATGTTTCCTTTATGTCTATAACATTTATCTTCAACTAATGCACTATATGTGCATATACTATATCTCCCTATTATAAGGTAAGTTCCATTGGGACACATATTTTAGGCAGTTTTATTCATTATTATTTATCGGTAGTGAAGCTGTAATTTTTTAAATGAGCAATCTAAACCCACTAAGAAGCACAAATATCACACAATTAATATCCAAATGAGGTTTGTGGCATAGTGAGCACCCCTATGGGCTTACCTTAGAACAAATCATAAACAGCTAAAGTTCATAGTATAACAGAAAGAAGATGACTTTTGCTTCAACAACGTCATTAAAGAGTTCATTGTTACAAAATATTGATACCAGTCATAAAATAAGTTACATCAATTATTCTTTTGAAAATATCATTTTGGTTAAAATGTTGTCGATTTATATGAACGCAATTATCCACAGATTTCAATGTATTTGCAAATCAGTTTGTTTAAAAATCTCAAGAATATAGCAAAAGTAACTGTCTTAAATAGAGTGGAGAGCTGAATATTATAGAGGGCAGTTCTATAATCTGCAGGATAAGGTAAATTTGCATGACCATTAAAAAAAATCTGTATAATTCCTAAGGGGAGCCAGATAGAAGAAGCCAGACATCACGGCATCCATGCAAAATTAGGTATGACAATTCATTAAAGCTGTCTTTTGTAGATTTAAATTTAGAGCTGCAAAACAAACAAAAAGATAAAATCCTAGTATCATGTTGACCTGGCTGGCATCCTCTATTTTTAATTTTTTTTAAAAAGGATTTCAAGTGGTACAATACCATGCTCATTGCCAAACACAAGGATGGTTTGTATGAATTGGAAATAAATGGAGATGAACAAAATGTACATCAGGGTCTGAACTAATCTTGTGAAGTTGTACATATTTGCAAGTTCTTGTGGCCCTGTACTTTGCTTTCTTGGTAACAATAATCTATGGAATTTAGATGTTTGTTTATAATTTAGGAATATAGTGTTTCATTTTTCTTAAAACTAACTGGACTTGTTAGCAATGGCATCATCTTATTGCGAACACACACATTTCTCGATAAATTCACAGTTTGGTACTTTAGATGAAAGAAAATGCCATTTAAAGGACAGAGTCCTTTGTAAACTGAAACCTAATGTAGAGAAACAACAATGAAGAAATTACTGAAAATAAAAGTCATCCCACTACTGAGGCAAATAACATTATTGAACCAATGAAGGTTGTAATTTGGGGTCTATTTTCATCGGCTAATGAGGAATTTGCTTATAAACGCTAAAGTTTTAAACTAATATTTTCAATGTTTTACAAACTTACAAGATTAAGCAGAGATTTGACTGTTTTTCCTCCATACTTTACTGTATTCTTAATTTATATAAAACCTTTGTTAGGCTGACTGGCTTCATCTTTAACTTCTTTAGCTCTCTTCTGCTAGATAAAGTCAAATTGCCAGCAAGTCATAATAGTTCAGCAATTGAATAATCGGTACCTGTGTCCATATAGAATATCACAAAACACATATTTCAAAGAGAATACTGAAGAAAAAGTGATCTCAGCTTTAGATTTGGATTTCAACCACAGACTGACCAAGACCTCCTTATTAACAGTCTCTCTTTCTCTCTGTCTCTCTCTCTGTCTTCTCTCTCTGTCTCTCTCTGTCTCTCTCTGTCTCTGTCTCTGTCTCTGTCTCTCTCTCTCTCTCTCTCTCACACACACACACACACACACAGAGAACAGCCTGACATTAGACCTGCATAATAATCACAGACTAGCTCTGTCAAGTCAACCCAAGGCTCCCCTTAAAGCAGGAATGCACACATGGCTCCCTCCTGAGGAAGCACATTTGGATGATTTGTGGCATAGGACCAACAATCGCTTCAACTTATTTAAAAGGAAGGAGGAACATACTTTAGATAAAGAACACAAATCCCATGTGATCATGATTCTTGGAAACACCTATTTTCTTAGCAAATGTAAAGCATAGAGGAGTATATCTTGTATTATTCATTCCTGGCCAAGAGTGGATGTTCAGACTGGAAGGCCTTTTGTGTGCTGGCATGCAGGATTGGAATGAGACATACAGTGCAATACAAATATTCTATTGTTTGCCTCTGTAGACAAACAGGCTAGAGAGACAAAAGCGCTAGAATGCTGGGGAAGCATTTTTGCAGAAATACTCCTGAGAAGGACTTATGACTACCCTCCTTTCTCCCCAGCTTATTTTCTTTTCTCTGGAGCTGGGACAAAGATAAGTTTAAAAATCACAGAAAATCGAAGGATATTAGGGTAATGCGAGGAGTCATGGATACAAATGAGACCACTCTTGTCACATTTACATAAACTGGGAACCTACTTGGCTCCCCCTCATCACCATGCATACACCCTCAATTAAAACAATGCCCCTGATAGCAGGCAGTATAATCTGCATTTTATTTCACTCATGAGCAAGATAACAAGTTACTCAGGCCTGCGGCACTCATGAGTGATATGGGGCGTGTAATATCCTTTCCATTGAGTTTCCTATTATTAAGCTTGAAATAAGGAGTTCAGAATTAACTGTGACAATGATTTTATCTTGGGTTGGCATCACCATTAGCTTTTGCAGTTTACTGCTAATAAAACTTTAAATTTGCTATTACTTCTAATAACCTTCTTGCCACCTTAGCTGTAGAAATTAGACAAAGAACCCTGCTGACATGTGGCTAGTGACATTTTCTGGAAGTAAGGGAAAACTCCAATGACAACAGTGACTGTTATTTACCAAAGTATAATAAAGCTAGGCCCTGCTGGCCTTGGGCAGCCTAATCTAAAGCACCTGTTTGGGGGGTTTGCAGGCACTTATAAAAGAACAAAGCACAAGATGTTGGTTTCTGTTATTGTTGTTCCAAGGGCCAGGGTTTTATTTTTTATAGAAGTCCAGTCAATTCTAAAGCAGGAAGAGGAAAATGTGATGTGGCCTTCAGGAGTGAATGAGATGTCTAAGCAAGTCATTGTTTGGTTAATATAGGAACTCACAATTCACTTAAGGTACTTAAAAGAAACCAATGTGATGACAGAAATGTTTATGGACTTGATCACTTTCTGTCCATTCTCTAAGGTCATTCAACCCTTCCCATGTGATATGCTACACGGATCTTTCCCAATGCATACCCTTATTTATACGAAAATGAATTATTTCCTTTTCTCAGAATTAATAATTTCCTTTTCTCAGCAGAATTAATTCATCTCTAGGTATTTTAATTCAGGCTATAGCTCAAATCTATCTAAAACCTTCACTTGAACAAGATTCCCTTTATGATAAATATGAATGACTCAAAGGGCTTAAAAATACAGATAAATGTATTGAGTCGTATTTATTTGTGTGTGTGTGTGTGTGTGTGTGTGTGTGTGTGTGTGTGCACGCATGCGTGTGTGGCACAGGAGTGTGTGTCAGTAGTAGGGCTTGAACTCAGGGCCTGGGAGTTGTGAATTACCTTTTATGGTCTAAGCTGGTGCTCTACCACTTGAGGAACACTGCCACTTCCATCTTCTTTGGTAGCTAATTGGAAATAAGAGTCTCATAGATTTTCCTACCTGGGCTGGCTTTGAACCACAATCTTCAGATCTCAGCCTCTTGAATAGCTAGAACTGCCAGGTATAAGCCATTGGTGCCCAGGTTCTTATTTGCTTTCAATCATAAAGAACTAGCCATTTCCCCTTCCTGGAGTTGAATTTGGGAAACTATAGGTCACATTCAGTCAGAATTATGTCTGCCTTGTAGATCCATTGTCTCACACATTTTTGTCTTTCCGAATGGCTGCCACATTGGATGATAGGCCATACTCTCATTAGGTTGAGTAGTTGTTTGCTAAGAAGGAAGGTCAGAATTCCCCCAATGGGAAGATCAGAATGAAGTGAAAAGCAACGATTCCTTTTGATTAAGACTTCCTGACTCAACCCTCTTCTCATTTCATGTAATTAAGTTTTATTAAAAAAAACAAAACTCATGGGACAAGGGAAAGAAGTTTCTCCCTCAAGGCATCCCAGTGCTGATGATTTTTTAGCTAGCAAGTGAGAAGTCAGCATTTCTAGCAATGCTCTGAGCAAGGCTAACTGTATGTGGCAGGAGAGAAGTTAGTAAGCCCATGAGAGTTTGGGAAACATGAATGAGTTGTTTATAATTGGAGGAACAAGTCCAGACCTTTTTCAGCCTTAACACCGGTTGATAGTGGCTGCAGCATATGGTGTGATATTTTCTTTCTGAATTTCTTCCTGAATTCATGGTTATTCTCTCCCATTGGAGGAAAAAAATGCTTCTGGTGTGAATATTAGGCATGTATCTTCTTTTCTTTTTCTCTTCTCATTTCTTCTCTCTCAGTTCAGTACTTGCTAGTGAGTAGATATTCTGCTTTAAAACAAAATCTAGGTCAGCCTTTGTTGAACCAAGAAAGGGGTGGGTGCCAAGATTGAGTCTAATAAAAATACTGGGAAGGGGTCTATGGAGGGTGACCAGGAGATCAAGTGCTAGGGAAGCACATGGAACAGGCAGGATTTCAAATGGTGTTTTCCTGTTATGACTTTCTTGGTGACCCAGGAAGTATTCCTTATGGCTTTTGTTAAATTTCCCTATTGCCTCTCAACTCTAGGAAATGCTATCTTGGCATTCGGAGCCAGAAAGGAATGATATCTTTTCTTTAATGAGCCAGGACTTCATTCCTCATGAATGCAAACTATTCTTCTCACATCTGGGATTCATCTGTTCAACCACAAAATGTCAGTTCAGAAAAAAAAGAATTTAGTAGAGAAAGTGATACTCAAGGCCAGTACATCTGAGTTGGCTGGAAATTTGGTTAGAAGAGATAGAAGATGACTGAAAGTCAGGTGAAAGCTACTAATGGCTATATAATGAAGAGATGCACACAGCTCCCAGCTCCAATCTTCAGCGCTCAAACTTTCACACGTGCATTTGATTGTCACCCCCCCCCTTTTCAGAGTCCCATCCTAAGTTTGTGCCTGAAGTTTGAACATTCTGTACCTAAAAACTGTATTTAAAACCATTATTTTTATAACTTTTATTTTGTTATGCTGGGGATCAAATTCAGGGCCCCTCTCAGGCTTGGCATGTTTCAGTTCTTTAAGTTACAACATGAGAGGCAAGATAGGAGAGAAAGAATCTCCTGCTTCAGCACCAAGGGAGGCTTGCTCTGGACAAATCAGGAGTGTGACTGGATAGCTGCAAGTTCCTGAACACATTTGGGTGAAAACTGTTAGGCTTCTGTCAGAGCTATTCAATATTAACTTGTACTAGAATAGAGCATTACTAATATGAAATAATACACTTGGTGTTTACAAAATATCTCGTATGGGTAGGGCTTTGTAAAATAGAATTAATTTGTAAATAATTTTTGCAAGCATTCTGGCTATGCATAAATAGCATTAGATTTCTATTGCCTTTGAATAGCTATGACTGTCCAGTGTTTGTTGAAATTCATCATTATTTAATTTGTAACAAACTCCAAAATTTTGCTCAACTCATAATTTGCCCCATGAAACAGTATTAAAAGTGCCTGCATTTGCCCCAAGTTGTTTTCTTTTCTACTCCTTACTGTCTACTTGCACTATTCATCTCCATTGCTAAACCACCAGAATAAACTAAAAGATACCTTTTGTTGTATACAAACAGCTTTCAATCTTCTAATTAGGGCTAATGAGAGGCCAATTGAACTTGACTCTTCCTGTTTTGTTCTCTCTTTAAACTGCAGGCTGATGGCATGTTGCAGACTAATCGAACGAGTAGCCTTCCCTAGCCTTTTGCATGCTTTTTTCATTATGCTACTAGGACTATACTTTTCTTGTCAGTATTGCTATATAGACACTCTAGGAGTGCAACTGTGCTTATTATACAGGCAAGGGGAGACCAATTTAAGGTGACTGCATACAGCTTGTCTGGTTCTAAAGAATGTCTTTAGTGTAGGGTACAGGAAGAAGCCTTGACTAGGTAATCTCTTAGGATTCACTTATTCTCTGTTATTTAGCGATTTTTTTTCTCCCTTAAAAGCAAAGACACTAGATTTTTCTATTACTCTGTCCTGTCTTATTAACTGGCATGGTTTCTCTTGCTCCTCTTATCAGCCTTGTGAGATGGGCAGTTTTTTTTTTTTCAGCCTCCTTCTCAGAAACAAGTCTTGGGTATTACCTATAAAAAGGACATGATGGAGGAAGAAACACAGGATCTGAGATTGTACATCCACAAACCCTCAGAATTCTGGTTTTCTTTATTTGCTTATGGAAAGTTAAAAGGTTTGATGAGAATGTGGGACTTCAAATTAAACCCCAGAGTCATGGAAACAAAAACAGTAAGGAACTGAAACAAAAACCAGTCCAAAGAGTAATTGGACAAATTAAAAGACCCATAAATGAATCCATACACTATAGCTAGTTGTAGCAAAGGAGCCCTAAATATGTGTTGGAGAAAAGATGGACTTTTCAAATAATGGTGCTGGGAAAACTGGACATTCACATTCAGATGACTGAAAGTAGATTCTATATCTCACCATATACTAATATCTATTTATAGGGGGTTAGGTATTAAGACCTGAAATTTTGAAACTACTGCAACGAACAATATAAAAACATTACAATTTACAGGAACAGGCAGTAATTTCCTCAATAGAAGTCCAGAGCTCTGCAAATAGACATGTGGGTTGACAATGGGATTGAATTAGGCTAAAAAGCTTCAGCACAGCAATGGTATTAGCTCAAGTCTGAAAAGACATCCTACAGATTGAGATATCTTTGCTTGCTATATATGTGATAAGTGATTAATAATCAGACAAATACAAAGTGCTTAAAACACTAAACTCCCAAACAATCAGCAATTCATTTAAAAAATAAGCAAATGAAATAAAGACACTTGTCAAAAGAGAAGGTAAAAATATCCCATAAATGCATGAAGAATCGTTTAACATTCCTGGCCCTAACGGGAGAGGCAGAGCAGAAGAACATTGACATTCCATCTCACACCAGCCACATTGGCCATCAGCAGAAATACAAACACAACAAATTCTGGCTAGGATGCGAGGAAAAAATCAACTCCTACACATTGTTAATGAGAATACAAACTACAACAACCACTATGGAAATCAGTAGGAAGGTTTCTTAAAAAACTAAAACACTACTCAAGGATCCAGGAATATCATTCACAGATATTTATCCAAAGGAATGTGAGTCAGGATATAATAGGCTATAACAAAGGCATCTGAACAGCTATATTCATTAAAGCATTATTTATAATAGCCAAGTATGAGTATAGCCCAGATGCTCCATAACTGATAGAGATCTATCTGCCTGTCTGGCTCTGTATTACATTTTCTTGATTCATATATGTAACAGCAGTATTCAGTCCCAAAGAAAAATGAGATGAGTATATATATATATATGTATATATATATATATGTTTACTATGGTGAAGCCTTTTCTAACAATTAATATATATTTTAACAAAAATGAATATAAGAAAGTTTAAAGTTGTCCTGCCCAGGGCATAGTTGTAAGGGAATAGGGGTTGAATATTGATGGGAAAGAGTGTGCATACGATCAAAATATTTTATGTTCGTGTGAGAAAATAGAACAATAAAGTTTCAAAGGGGAGGGGGAAGAGGGCAAATGAAGGAGGAATGTCTGATCAAGGTACATAATAGGCATAATTTTTTAAAATAACTCCCCCCTTGTAAAACTAATTGATACTTTAAAAAAAGGTTTAATGAGGCTGGAAATGAAGTTAAATTGAGAGAGCTCAAGATTTAGTCATTCCCAAAACTCTCATTGGAATTCTACTGTGGGTAGCATAACATAAAATACTAGAAAAACAAAAACAAACAAAATGTTGTCTGTGCCCTCCATGGAATTTTGTTCTAATGGAGAAGACAAGCAAGATAACAGAAAATAAGAATAGAACAGGATAGTACAGTCATTCTGGTTATATATCTGGTGACTTTACAAGGGCAGAGCTGGGAGACAGGGCTTGGGGAAACTGAGTAAATTAATTAAATTAAATCCTGTGTGAAGTTAGAGCAACAGTACTTTGGAAGCAACTGAGTAGTAGGAGGTAGACAAAATAACTTGGGAAATTAGAAACATGTAAGTTATGACAGAGAACCTAGGATTCCTTGAGGCAGCTGGTGAGGTAATTGCCAGGGAAAGCAGTAGGGCAGGTACAACATCATAATTAGGAAGCTCAGCTCGTGTGTGTGTGTGTGTGTGTGTGTGTGTGTGTGTATAGCCATATGTCAAAATGAGTCCTTTTCTTACATGCTTAGCACACTCTAAGTTGTGTCCTGCTGTTACATGCTTATCCACTCTTTTGTTTACCATCAATGTGGATACACATCAGAATCCTCTTGTAATGGAGCAGAAATATCGATGTTCTTTCACACAGAATTCAGCTTTACTTTTACTTATGTTATCTGATTTTTTAAAAGAAATTAACAATTGAAACCATTAAAGCAGTTTTGGTTAAATATGCAAGGTGTTTCTTAATTTTTAATTTTAATTTTATTTATTTGTTTGTTTATCAGTTGTGGGGCTTGCGTTCTGGGCCTGGGTGCTGTCGCTTAGCTCTTCAGCTCAAGGCTAGCGCTCTTCCACTTGAGCCACAGGGCCACTTCTGGTTTTCTGTGTGGTTTGTTGGAGATAAGAGTCTCACAGCCTTTCCTGTCCGGGCTGGATCTGAACAGCAATCCTCAGATCTCAGCCTTCTGAGTAGCTAGGATTATAGGCGTGAGCCTGTAACTGAATTATTTTATTTTATTTTTTGTTACCCCTTCATTTTCTCCCACTTACCCTTCCCCCAGTCACCCCCCAAGATGTACACATGATTCCAACATATTGTCTTGTGAATATTGCTGCTGCATTGGTTCCCCCCTTGTCCTTTGTCTCACCATTCTGTTGTTCCCTTCCCTTCTCTAATTCAGATAAATGTATATATAGTACCAGGGTACCAAACTCAAATACAGTGACAACAGGGGATATACCATAGGGTGAAGAACATACAAAAAAAAAACAAGAAATCACATAATACATTTAAAACAACAATAACAACAAAGAAAAACCTCTGTGTCCACGTATTGGAGTTCATTTCTCTTAGCATCATCTTATATGATCACATGTATGTAGTTATTGAGCTATAAGGACATAGCTAGACATATGCAAATTTTAAAACATTGTCTTTGATGAGAAAGAGTATAGTGAAGAAAGAAAGCAAAGCAAACATGAGTAATGTATAATTACCTTTTTTTCTGCTGTGAATCCCACCCATCATAGTGTACTGGAAGAACTGTGATGATTTTTCCAGTGATTGGCAATTTGTGGAGACAATGCTGTCAGTGGGCTACTGTGTGCACTTGAATTATTGTGAATTTAGATTAACAGATAGGTGGATAATTGAGAGAGAGATAATTTACCTACACAGCGAAGGAGCTGATCCTATTTTTCTTTTAAGGCACAATCAACATAAGACCTGGATTCTGCATAAAATGTAAATCATCTGCCAAGTTTATCACTTGCCTAATGAAGATAAAAAATAAAAATAATAAAATGTGCATGCTTTAAATGAGATTGTGTGCAGAAGCCATCATTAATAAAAAGTTCAAACACACAACAAAAATAATCTAGCCCACATCTAATACCTAACAGATTTAAATATTTACAATAAGTGGCCCTTTTAAGAGAGCATAATTTAAAAAGCAGCTTAGAGTTCATAAACACCTTTAATCCTGTTCTGGCACACATAAGAGTGATTTTTTTGTTTTTATGGGTCCAATACATTATTTTAATTTAGATTTGAATGCCTTCTTACTGTTTTTCTACAAAGTTGTTTCAATTCAACATATGAGTTTATAAGGATAATGCATCTTGTTTTTCTTAAAAACTACAGGGCATGCAAATTATTGTTTATAGTAGGGACTGGGGGAGAAATAAAGGAGAAAAAAAGAGGTTTGTTATTCTCTTATCCACTAAGAATATTGTCACAATGTTTACACACTGTGTAATGTTATATATGCAAAGAAGTAGATGAATGGGATTAATAGATTCGCATATCTTTTATACTATGATTAATTTTTTTTCTTTTTTTATTATTTTAATTTTATTGTCAAGGTGCTGTACAGAGTGGTTACGGTTACATAAGTAAGGTAGTGAATACATTTCTTGTCAAAATTGTTTCCCCCACTCTCATTTTCTTCCCACTTTCTGTTACTTTTTTTTAAAATTATCTCAGTAATAACTTTATATTGATTACATATTTAAATAATATTTTTGATACATTAGGTTAAATAAAATAATACTCATTTCATTTTTTCCTTTTTACATTTTCTTTTTTTTATTTTAATTTTAATTTTTTGTGAACATATTGTACAGAGGGGTTACAATTACATGGGCAAGATAATAAGTACATTTCTTATCAAGCATTGCAGCCTCCTCCTTTGTTTATCCTTCACATCCCTTCCCAGCCTCCCCCCCGCCGCCCCCCCACCCTATCCCGCCCCCCCACCTCCCAAAGTTGTAAAGTTCGTTTTTGACATGACAACTTGTACTTCTCATAGCTGCATCGGGTCCACCTGTATCCTTAACCGACTTGTTTTTCCCCATCTCCTCCACAATTAATAGATTCCACAATTAATAGATTCGCATCTCTTTTGTACTATGATTAATTTTAAGTTCATTTTTTTCTCAAGGTCTGAATAGTCTCTGTTGTGCTGATAGACAGAGCTGCATATTCTTCTAAAGTTGGACAAGGCATGTCGTATTATCTATAAAAATAGTTAAACTTTCTGTGTTTCCTCTGAATGAAGATTCACAATTATAATGCCTATTTTTTGGGGGGGGTCCAGTCGTGGGGCCTGAACTCTGGGCCTGGGCGCTGTCCCTCAGCTCTTCAACTCAAGGCTAGCACTCTACCACTTGAGCCACAGCGCCACTTACGCCTTTTTTTCTTTTTGCTTATGTGGTGCTGAGGAATCGAACCCACGGCCTCAGGCATGCAAGGCAAGAGCTCTACCACTGAGCCACCTTCCCAGCCCTATAGTGCCTATTTTATAACATAAAGCACATACCTAAAATAAACACCCCATGCTCACACAATGGGATATTTTTCAGTTTGCTCTTCTAAATCATCCTGGGATTTTTACTCTATAATCTATGTCCCACAAGCTTGATAGGTTTTCTTATGGCTTTGAGCTTGGGTTTAACCAATGGGAACCCTTGGTAGCAAAGTGGAGGACATGGGGAGAGAAAAGTTCAGTAGTGGTTGATTTGGGAGCCTTCCTACTCCTCTGGCTCCTGCATGCATGCTCTTTCATGCATTCCTTTGACTGTCCATCCACTTCATGCAGAAGGCGGATACAACTTCTTAGAGCCAAAAATGAAAAAAAAAAAAAAAAACAGAGCAAGCTGAAATTTGTTTTCTTGCATCTCAATATACTACGTGAAGCAAATATATGTGAATTTAAAGCACAAGATCTCTGGGAAACAAAGAGGTCCAGTTAGGAATGGTAGGATATTTATATTATACCATCTTCAGCATTTAACATGCATCAGTAATATGCAAGTGGTACTAATTTTCACTGGAAAGCAAATTGTTTTTCTTCTATCCCAAAAGGCAACATCTTTTAATGTGACCAATTATTGTTTTTTCATGCAAAGGGATGTAGAAAAGATGGAATTTCAGAAGCCAAACATGGATGAATTCAAAGCCGTCATATGGAGCATTTTATATATTCCCCATTGTTTTCTTAGATACTTGTTTACTTAGATTATGCTAAATTCCTGTCCATCAATAGGTCTGTGCTAAAAAAGACAAACTTGATTGTGTAATGCATAACTGTTAACTTCATTAATGCAATTCAGGGGGTTTGTTTTGTTTCATTTCGTGGCTCATTTCTTGCTCCACACTTCTTTGGACTCCAGTGCTGCTCTCTACCATAAGTAAGAAATGAATTTTTTAAAATAAGCACTTGTACTTTGAACCATAAAACAAAATTTGAAGCTGAAATCAAAGAAAGAAGGTAAATTACTTTTAGTGCTCTGCAAAGAAACTTTCACTTGGCTATTTCCTGTTGTTTTGAAACTCTGAAAATCAATACAGAAACATATCATATTCTGAAGGCAGGTCATCTGTGCACTAGGTGTTTTTAACAGTTGGCTTTGAAGGGGATACTTATGCCCCCTTGACATGAATCTACAGTTTTTTGCACTAAGTGTCCCCATGAAACTACATTTTTGCTTGGGCTATCCATCTCAATGGTTATTACTTTTTACTGTTCCAGGCTCCCATCTTCTATTATAGATTCACTGATAGATCAATATGACAGAGGCAAGATAAAAGTCAGTTAGCTGTACATGTCTATTATAAGCCTGAAAATTCAGACACACGGACACACATGCACATCTCTTGACAGAAGCCAGGCACATAACTGAGTGGTTTCATGTCTGGTTGGTTTTCTAGTCCTTTTTGTACAAACTCACATATCTGGATATATTTCTTAATTTTGAGGTCCTCATAACCTGTCAGGGAGTTAGGAGTGAGTGGTTCCTCAGGGAAACGTGTGATTTTTTAAAAAATAACAATCTTCACTTTTGTAAGTAGAGAACAAAACACATTTGGTGCTACACTGAAGGCAGTAAAAAGGAATGCTGACATGTTCAGTTTCTAAACCACAGACAAGCCGACTGTAAAGCCAGTGATGGTTCCCAGACAAGGAAAAATCTTTGCAATTCTCTAGTGGGTAATGGGAGTGAAGAAAATGGCCTTGGGTTGGTTGGAAACCTCATGTTTCCTCTGAGGTTGATCACTTTGGCTATTAATCAGCAACCATTTTGAGAGAGAAGT
Organism: Dipodomys ordii; assembly: GCF_000151885.1. Lineage (NCBI taxonomy): Eukaryota > Metazoa > Chordata > Mammalia > Rodentia > Heteromyidae > Dipodomys > Dipodomys ordii. The sequence goes on along the minus strand of NW_012267255.1, from coordinate 5,407,912 downwards.
GAAAATCTGCCAAACATTTGAGCTACTGTCCACTAGATGGTCTATAATACCTACCACCAATAGAGAGAGATTGCTTGAGGGACATTTTTCAGAAGGAAGGGGCAAAAACTGAAGGAAGTTGACATTTTAACAGTTTCCTGTTTTAAGATATTTGCCTATCTTGCAAGCTGTTATGGCTAGCTTCCTGACAAGAGAGAAGAAACCTGAAAATCTTAACAAAGGTCATTAGGAATTCAATTAAAAATTAGTCTTTCTCATTGGGTAATATATTGCCTATAGCATGGGCTTAGTAAACACATATTGAGTTTTTACTATGTATAATGCAGTGCAAGGTGTTCTGCTTGGAAAAAGGTGAATTCATGCTGTTAACTAACCTTTTTACGGGTGTGACAAAATACCCCATCAACTTAAAAGAGGATAACTTTATTTTGGATGATGATTCAGAGGTTTCAATCCATGGTTGGTTGTCTCATCTCTTGGTTTATGGAAAGGCAGAATGTCATGGTAAGGAGCACATGACCAGAAAGCAAAGAGAAGGAAGTATGGACAGGGATCCAATATTATTTCTTCTTCTTCCTCCTTCTTCACTGTACTGGAGTTTACATTCAGCACTTCACATTTGCAGTTCCAAGGAAACAATAGTAAGAATTTTGTTTTGTTTTCTCTATCAAGCTCCTCCAGTCAATACCCACATTATGTGAGATAAGCTAATAATAAATCAAGGTCCAGGAATTTGAGACAAAAACATAAAAAAGTAAAACCAAATTAAAGATTAAGCAATGCTTTGGAGAAAAGTATATTTTAACAGCTTTATTGAGATATAATTCAAAAATCATAAAAAAATCACCCTTTTAAAATTGACAATTAAATGAGTTTTAGTACTCTCATAGATTTGTGTAACCATCATCATGATCTAATTTTACATTTTTATTACCCAAAAAGTAACCTTTTTTGCTCATTAAATTACTTCTCATGCCCTCCACCCTTGCCCTGGCTCTAGGCAATGATCAATCCATTTTCTTTATAGGTTTGTCTATTCTGAACATTTTACAGAAATGAAATTGCACAGCATATGGTTTTTAGTGACTGAAAGTCACTTTTTCACTTAGTATATAAAGTTTTCAATATCTATATACTAAATATAGTATATATATCTATATACTAAATACATCAATATCTCATCCTTTCTATTGCTACATAATATTTCATTATACGAACATGTCAAGCTTGTCAATGAAATTAACCAATAGCAATTAACCAAATGCAGTTTCTTTTTATTTTCCATTTATATAATGTTTTCATATCAATTTTATATGTTTTATGTGGACTTGGGTTTTCCCTTCTCTTGGGCTCACATATAAGGTATAATTGCTAGGTTTAACATTTGAAGGGACTGCTATAAAGTTTCCAAAGTAGTTGTACCCTTTTACATATCCACCAATATAGGAGAGCTTTGGTTTCTCCCCATCCTCATTAACATTTACTGTCTTTTGTCTTTGACTATAGTCATCCTAGTGATTATGAACTGATAACTTTTGTGGTTTGATTTTGCATTTCCCTTTATATTTTTATTTCAAGTCTGGTGGCTTAATGAACTAAAAATTTCTATTTATATAATACATTTCTGTTGCATTTTTATCTTGTAAAACTGTTATGGAAATACTACAGTCATGTATTGATACAACGTTGTTTTACAGACAGTAAAAAAAAAAAACTCTCTGGGGCTTCAAGCATCCAATATCTCTTTAGCTTCTGATGTATGAGAGGATGATGCTTTGGGTTGGATTTAGTTATGTGATTTTACCCTTGAACTCACTCAGCTACCTGGAGAGTAGCTGCTTCTTGGCTGACACAGAAAGGCCTAGGCAGGACAGTTCAGCTCTCTTTCTCATGCAAATCCAGACATACCCTTCCCAGACAGTAGCTGAGCAGTCTAAGCAGATGTAGCAAAAGCATTCCTGAACCCCTGTTTCTGGCACTAAAGCTTAAGTCGTATTGATCAAGAAAAATTATGTGATCAAACACAGAACCGATGGCCAGAAACATGTATCTCAGTGTATATAACAGAAAAATATCACGGTAAAGGGCATAGATATAAGAGGGGAAAGTCCTGGCATCATTTATGATGAGTCTACAAGAAGAATGGAAAGATGGAATAAACATAGGGCAGAATTGATTATTTTATACCCTTCCTTCACTAAGGGCTATGTTTGTTCTCAGGTATGCCTGAGTGAAAAGTAGAGCCACTTGCTAGAGTTATATATTCTCTTAGAAACAGCTATTCTATTTTTATAAAAGGGAGGGAAAGATACTTAGGAGGCAAATGAACATTCTGTCATGTGGAAACATCTCAAGTGATATAATGAGAACTCAGGACAAACCTAGATCAAATAGCAGCAGGTTTCCTGAAATATTCTGAAAGGTGTTTAAGCCTGGGAAATGTGACATTATTTAAGTATTTATAAATGTCATATCATCTGTTTTGGGAAAAGCTAATAGAATGTCTTACAGACACTTCAGGCCCAAACAAGAATTGCTTCTGCAATCTGTTTCTATTCAATCGGCGAACATGGAAGCAGACCTATTATGGGTCAATACCAGTGAAAGGACGCTCCACACACAGACATGGAATTCACAGTCCATTAAGCTTCAGGTCTGTCCTGATGTGGATTCCTCTGATGTATTACTATTATGTCCTATTTTTGTTGACTCAGTTACTATGTCAGCAAAACCAAACATTTTGGCTTGTGGCCCAGCCTCGAGCTGTCTATGGAGAATATGTTTTTGCCTTTACCACCACGACAGTAATGAGCAACTGGCATTAGTTTGATTTGCATAATTGTGTGCTTCCAACTTAGATTCTATGTCAGTAGGAGACAACTTATTGTGATGATACCCACGGCATATTATCTGTTTTGTGTTATCAGCATTTATTTATGTAAATTCTATCATCATGAGGGGTCATTTTCCAACCTTCTACCATGAAATCATATTCTCTGCCAATAAGCAACAAGAAAACACCATAGAAGAGGAGCTGCACATATTTTGTCATTCACAGCTGTTGTTCATAAGTTTGGAAAGGGTGTTTTTGGTGGTTGCTTGCTTGTTTCCTTTTCTAGGTAAGTCTACTTTAAGGATTGACAGCCTAGTGACCACCTGATAGTCAGTCTATCAGATTCAGAGCTAACGCCATCAGACACTGCCCCATTCTCTCCCACTAGCATTCATATATATATATACCACAAAGGTTGCACAACTCATATAGTTTTCTTTCAGAATAATTTATGGTTTAAAAAGTATTTTGTGTTCCCTAGATGATGAGTGAATGCTTTCTTTGATACAAACTAGAACTCTGTAATTTATTCATACAAGTGAATTAAAAAAGATAGAGCAATGAATGAGGATATTCCACTTGTAAAAGTACCTGAAAAAAAGCAGGCAGGGACTAAACAGAAGCAGAGATTTCATAGACTAAACTTCACAACTCCATTCCTAGAAATATAGCCAAGGTCGATTGTCTGTCTATCTTGTCATTAGAGGCAGATTAGCTGGTTAAGCTCAGTGTAACTGGAGCTATAATTCATGCATTTCTTTGATAGTGGTCTCTAGTTAAGTACAAAGGGATGTCAGCATTTAACCCTACTTCAAGACATGATAAAGTAGAAAAAAAGAAAAAACAGAAAAAAAATTCCTAGCAGCTAACCACTTAAATCTAGTTGACACCTGTCAAAAAGAGCCCAAGCTAAGAGGAGGATAATTAGGATATTACTGTGTAGTGAGCATGTTTTCTTTGCCTGGTGTGTTACTGTTCAGGAGACATGGAGAAGAGGCAGATTGGTGAAAAATTTAAAAAAAAGAAAAAGAAAACAAGGAACCAGAAATCACATTTCGCACTTCAGCAAATTGACTTGAAGGATATGCAAGAGTTGTCTTTACAGAGGCTTCTAATGGAAATGTCAATTTTCACTCAGCTCAGAGAGAACTTGGGAATGACTTCCTCAGGAACACACATGCAGCCTGTTTGGAAATGTTTGTAAGGAAGAATTCATGACTTTCTTTATGTAACTTAATAAACCTTGATACTAAATCAGAATGCAACAGAGAGGTATTTTCCAACCCCAAACTTTCAAAGATACTCTTTGAAGGAGCATCTTATTATTTCTGTGAGTTTTGCTTCCTTAATTTTCAAATTATTCCATTCAGTTTTTTGTCACCTTGTCCTGTAGGATGGCACTGATTCACAATTGTACAATGCATACAAAGTATGGGACATTCTTTCCTTGGAGAACTACAACTCATTACTGTGATTCTCCCAATTTCCCCCATTATTTCTTTTTCGATGTCTTTTTCAATAATATTGTTTTCTCAATAATATTACCACTTGTATTTTTATTTCACAACTGTAATGACTCTGTATAAGATGTGAAACTTGCTTCCACTTTTACTTTCTATTTCAATTACACAGTGATAAATGAAACTGGGCCAGGAGTCAGAATTCAATGGCAGGCACTAAGGTGCCCTGTGCAAATCACGTGGTTAAAAGTTCTTAGACAAGTTGATTTCTCAGTTATTTCCTACTATTTCTGTGATATAGGCCAGTCTTTTAATACATTGAGTATTCAGTTCCCTCATTTGTACAATGCAAACAAGAACAATAATTATCCTGTTATTTGAAATAGCTCCACAACTTACTTTTCATTTGTTCAACCATGGCATTTAGAATAGCACTAGAAATGGCAGTTTAGGTGGACTGATGTTATTTCTCACATTAAACAAGTTTCCGAAGGGAAAGAAGGAGGTGTTCAGAGAAACACAAAGGCAGACAATCAGAGCCCACACTGCCTTAGGAAACCTACCCACAAAGAGTTCAAATAAGGGAGTGAAGAGAAAGGAAAAACTGGCCATAGAAGAAAAGCTGACAGAAGCAAAGGTCTGGCTACTGCTTCATCTACAGTGGGGGAGTTACACCGCACACGTATGTCAAAGAGAAAAGGCAGCCTTTCTGAAGAGCCCACTGTGTATTTAGAGGAGTGGAAGGTTGAAAGCCAATGTGAAATGTTATCTAAAAGCCAGAGGGGAGAGTGAGAACACTGGGATAAAGAATACCATCCCCCAAGTGGGGCAAGACAACTGAAGGCTGTAGTTGAAGCAACTGAGGGAGACCTGAGCGAGGCAGTTGAAGAAGAAGGACTGGAGGAAATGACAGTAGCAGTCAGAAGAAAGTTAATATGTTTGGCCCCAGGGACTGACAGAGAGGCATCTGGAAACAATGAAAGGCAGAATTTATTTTTCTTGAGAAGTTTGCTTTGAAAATAACTCTCCAGTGAAAGAAAACCCATAATAACAATACTTTCAACATTTTTAACGTTTTATGCTTTAAAAACACATCTAAGAAATAAACACAAAGCTTTGGCTTTGTTAATCAAGTGGAATCAGGAGTTATACAACAATCCTTTGTAGCCTTTCTGTTTTCCTGGGGTCTAACTTTACTTAGAAGAAGCCCGGGGCATAGGAAGATAATTTAATGAATATTTTTTTTCTGTATTCCCTCTAGCCATCCTTTACTCATCCTCTTTTAGACATATGGAAACATCATGTAAAGAGTGAACAAAAGAATCAAGGATGTCTTTTCTTGGCTAATGACAAAGAATAAAACCCATGCTGATCATGGATAATATCGAATGTACTCATATCAAAGATAACATAATCAGAGGAGAGTGGGTTACAAACTACCCAATTGACACAGCAGGTATCACCAAAATATTTGTAGGTTGCTTGGTAACCCAATTAAAAGTCTCTATTTAAATCCCAGATCATTAGTGACTGAAAATCACTATCATTTGATGGCTCATCTCAGTCCAGTTCTTAGGGGAGATTTTCCTACATCAAAAAACCACCAACATATTTGGCACTAATTGGCTCCCTTGGTGGAAATCTCAGCCTATAGGCCAAGAATTGAGTGGACCTGGGAGGATAAGCTATTCCCCAGCCTGAGAGTTGGTGCATCTCTGCTCAGGATGAAGGACATTGGTGGGTAAGATGGGATTTTTACACAGATATTACCTGTCTTTGGATAAATTGAGATGTTCTATTTTTAAGAATATTATATTTGTAGCAAATTCTTTAAAAAGAAAAGCATCTTATTTAGGAGTGTCTTATTAAAACATATCTCTTCTCTGTGTACCTTTCTGTTCTCCAGATCTTCCCCTGAACTTACAATGACTCGCAGGAATATTACTAAATTTTATCTGTTTAAAATTAGAAACCTAAAAATAAGACATTGAGGTGACCCAAAAGACAGGCCTAGAGTAAAAAGGAAATCATTTCTTCACTAAAATTAGCTGATTGATAACCTTGTTACTTTACAGGGTATAAGAAAATGTTTTATAGAGATGGACAGATTTATATAGTATTCACATAAATAAGTGCATTAGTATCATTTTAATCTTTTTCTTTAGAAGATTGCTCTGATATTGGGTCTTTTGTAGTAACTGGTTTTCTGTATATTATGGCCTTGAATATTGTAGGCAAATTTAAAATAATCAGTAAAGAAGCATAAACCTAGAGAATACATTCTTAGAGAATTTTCAGTTTTCTATTAGAAGTATAGCTATTACTAAGCAGAATAGCTATTGTACCTCACTAAAAAGGGAAGTGTAACTAAATGGCATTGCACACTCAATCATTAGACATTTGACTATAGCATAGCAGTAATTATTGCAAAATATATTCATCGTACTATGTACAGCATTACCTAAACACAAAGAACATAACAAGGGTCATAGATAAAAGAACGAAGTTACATGAACTAAGTCTAATACAAGATGCCTGTGTTAAGAATTAGAAAGCCTATGCCAACACGTCCCTGCTACCTTTTTGGACTTAGTTTTGTTTTTTTTTTTAATACATCCAAAGCTGGAAATGAGTCTATGGAAGACCTCTTTTACCTTAGGAGTTACGAGATTCCCTCAGATACAATTTTTTTATATCTTTATTGTTTTGAAGTCTGCTATTGGTGAACTGGGGATATGATGAGTTGATTATATTTTATCTTCAAGCTTTTTTTGATAAAACTTGTAAAATGACAAGGCCTGCTGAGTTTATTGGATAGCACCATCTTCCAGAATGAACCTCTGAGGAGTGATTGGAGAACAATTTAGCCATATAAGAATCATTTCTGTTTTATTTGGCTACATTGTCATATAAAAAGGAAGTAGACTTGTTGATTAGTAGTCAATGAAACGATGGAGGAAAGATCTGATCAAGTGCAATGTCCTTATAAACTGACTTGTGGAATGGTAAGCCCTTTGTAAAATCCTTAAAGATAATAAAAATATATAACTTTAAGATGATGCTAACAAAAAGTGATGCAATTTCTGTGCTGAAAAGTTGCACTGGTTGCAACTGCTCAAAAAAAAAAATCAGAAAGTGGGAGCCAGTGGCTCACATCTGTAATCCTAACTACTCAAGAGGCTGACATCTGAGGATTGTGTTCAAAGCCAGCCTGGGCAGGAAAGTCTGTGAGACTCTTATCTCCAATAAACCACTCAGAAAACCAAAATTGGTAGAGCCCTAACCTTGAGCTGAAGAGCTGAGGGAAGCATTCAGACCAGAGTTCAAGCCGCAGGACTGACAAAAAAAATCAGAATAAAAATCAGAATGATCCTTTCTCTAACTTTTTGAGGATTATATTTGAAAAAGCCAAAGATTAAAGCGTTTTCTCTTGCATTATCTACTAAGAGCAACAACTTGCAATAATTTCTTATTGTCACCCCCTTGTTAGAATTTTTCTTGATTTTGGACTAGTATTTCAGGATACATTTTGTGCCTACAATGTTTCATTTAATTTCTTACATATTGTGGAGGCAAGATTGTGAGTACCATTTTCTGGCTTTCTTATATGTAAATATACATTACAATTAAATACCATAAGCTTGCAAGCAGAAACTGCTCATTTTCTACACCTTCTGTTTACATATTTGGCTCCTATTGGTGGTGATGATCCATTTCTAAGAAGGGACCTAATGTGCTCTGAAATCAGGGATGAAATGGCATGATTATTATTAAGCCATTCTCTATGATTCATGACTTTCTCCCAAAACGCAGCAGTTTACCCATTAAAGTTGGTAAAATTTAGTGTCAAAGGTCTCTACATGAAAAAAAAAGAGTTCAGTGTTTAAATAATTAACAATTTTAGAACTACGGTAAAATTCTGAGAAATACTGGAGTGGAAGGAAAGCACTGTTTATTTAATCTAGACTTTTCCTACACAAAAATTTGACCACAATTCTATACTCTATTTCCTATTTATTCATATGTTAAAGAATGAAGTCTCTGATAAAGTCTTTGGATATGCTTGGTACAACATCCAGAGACTTTGAAGAATGTGTTGTAGATAGTTCTTTTGGATTGTACCTGGATTGGTTCCCATTGCTTTTGCCTATCCATTGTTACCCTGAACCTTAATATACAAAGTAAATATGGACCCTGAGGAAACACTGTAAGCATTTCAAGTCAAAAAAGGACTAGTTTTGGTCTCAAAATGTATCTCCAATATGTTGAGCATCTGTAGACAACTCAGCCATTCCTACTATGCCAATTTCAAGAACATTCTCCATCTATGACTATGCTCTAATTTACTATTGTCTGTATTAAGAGCATCATTGGAGATGGATACATTCCCCCAAGGAGCCACAGCAGAATTGAACAGCAGGAAAACTCACTTCCTCTCTCAATGAATCAGTAGTTTATAATGATGACAGGGACAGTTGCTCTGTTTTGGCTTTGACTTGTGGCAGCTGTCCATTGTGGTAGACTGAATTCCAAGATGGCCCCTGGGGCTTTCCAACCTTAAGTTACTTTGAACACAGTTAATCTTGAGATAAGTTGTGCCTTATAAAGCCAGTAAATTCCTTAAAAGTAGAATTTCCTCTGCATTTCTCTGCAATAAAGAGGAGACTGAAAATAAGAAATTGACTCAAAGTGTTCTTGCTAGCTTGAAGATAGAAGGGCAACATGGAATGTGATGCTCGTGATATTTAGGAAGGAAATGATTTGGTCAAAAGCCTAAGTTCTCTGGAAAGAAGATCTTATCTCAGAGATCTCAAGTGAAAATACAGAGAGGTAAACAAAGGCAGCATTGTGAGATCCTGAGCAGAGAAACTAACAATGCTGTGTCAATTTCTGATCTACAAAAATCTGAACAAATAAATGGGTGGTTCCCCCCACAACTTCATGGCAATTCATTACCCAACAATAGAAAACCAATAAATCCAAATAACCAAAGCTCACCATCTTTACCATATTTTTATATGTGCTTTGTGATATATATCAGAATGGCATTTTCTATTTTCTCTGGCTGAACAGCTTTAAGTATCCCACATAAATAAATATTACTTGCACACCTACTTTCTTGCTCCCCACAAGATCCTGACAGTTTGCAATCAGTCTTTCCTTACAAATTTGTATTTTGTGGACATACAGATTTATCTCACTTTATATACTTTATGTGGACTTTCTTTAAGATATGACCTTCCAATTTCAGACTATACATCTGAGCCACATAGCACAATTGACTAACTACTCAAAATAACTACCTTTTTAAACTGAAATTATAAATTGACTCTGTTGAGTTCCCAAACTCTAGAATTATAATCAAATGTAACACTGGGCATCAGTGACTCATGAAAAGCTGAGATGTGAGAATCTGGAAGTAACCTAGGCAGAAAAGTTTTTTAAACCTTTATCTTCTATTAATCAACAACATGCAGGAACTGGAGGCATAGCTCATATGGTAGTATGCCAGCTGTAAAGGGGAAAACAACAGAGCTTTCCATTTATTTTTGTGTGTATGCAATGGATTACCATATCTCACCACTATTATCTACTGGATTATTTGTCTTTTAACAATATTAAATATCCTCCTTTACTTTGCTTACATTTTATGTTCATCTTAAATAGCTGGTGAACTACTCATTCTTTGGCTATCTTTGCTATATCTTGAGCAAAAGTCTCAGACCACCAACTCTATCTGTACTGTGATTGCCTAGGTGTAGAAAACTTTGCTGCACACTTTTTCCTACAGAACCAGCCTTAAAATAAATGGCAAGAGCTGGATGTCAGTGGCTGCCTGTAATAATAGCTACTCAGAAGGTTGTGATCTCAGTGTGGTGTTTCAAAGCCCGCATAAGCAAGGATATCCATGATAATCTTGTCTTTAACTAGTCACTGAAAATCCAAGTAGAGCTGTGGCTCAGTTGGTAGAGTGCTAGTCTTAAATGAAAAAGCAAAAGAATAGAGCCTAAGCCCTACATTCCAGCCCCACTACTAACAAACACACACACACACACACACACACACACACACACACACACACAGAACAATAATAATGGAAGTGTGGAGTTTTCATTTACTTAGTGCCTCTATTAATATATTTGTAAAGGAATTTGCCAGTTCTCTTATGTTGGTTTTCCTTGTCCTGAATGATAAGCAGCTATAGATAATAGAAAGCCTAGTAATTCTCCAAAGTCTAGTATATTCTATCAATGCTCTTCAAGAAACGGAAAAACTCCTTAATGGACATACCATAACCTCAAACATCTAATTTTGTTTCTAAAACCACTAGCTATTCCTTGTTATTTGCCTTTGTGGCATCTTCTTATTCTAATTGGTCTATATTTGTCTCACCATAGCTGGACTGAAGTCTAGCTATGAATATGAAGTAAAGGACAATATAGTTGGAGACTCATATTCATGACTTGTTAATTATAATCTCTGGTGAAAAGTCTTTCTGCCTTTTAATGTTCTATATAGTACTTTAAAAGTGTGATTCCATCTACTAGATATGGAAGGTTTGTGTTCCATTTCACTAAATATGAAAATCTAACACCAAATGTCATTTACTTGACATTTTCACCTGATTCCCAGAACTTGAGAAGAATAGGAATGGTCTCATTGTTTAGGTAACAAATTCAAGGGAAGATTTTATCTTTAGTCTTGATAGCTCAGAGAGTTCAAACACCTCCTTTAACCTTTGGTCTACTCTAAAGGTATCCATCTGTCACTATTAGTCTAATTGTTCAGTTTTACTCTTGAAATTCAAGAAATTGGTGTGTATGGTATAGGCACATGTGTGTATAAGAGTGGTTCTTTTTGGTAATTGTGTTTAAGTATTTTTCCTTTTTTTTCTGGGTCCTAGGGCTTGAACTCAGGGCCTGTTAAATGTCCCTGTGATTTTTTGCTCAAGGTTATGGCTTTGCTACTTTCAGCTGCAACGCCACTTCCTCTCCAATATTTTTGCTTTTCTTCTGAAACACATCATGATTATTTTTCTTTTCTATTACCCTACAAAATGGTCAATACACTTCATTTTTATTTTAGTCCTCTCCCAGTTATGCAGCATCTCCCTAATTATTTCAATGTTTAAATATTTACTATTAGCATCTATGTTCTTCCATTTCAAATCCAAACCACAAAATTTGAAAATATTCCTTTATCAAATTTGATAACTTAGTAGTGAAAGTCTTCTTTCCAAAAACAGTAAGTGAAATTACTTGAACACATAGATAGTACTTATGTAGATGATTCTGTTACATTTTCAATTATTGTATGTTTCTGAATAATTAAATCCTGTTATGTTCTTTAGTCTTAATGCAGTATAATGACAAATTAAATGTGAATGAAATTCTTAAAATCACTAAGTGAGGAGAGAATTTCCATTTTTGATGGTTTCTTCTCATTAACAAAAAATTATCTTGGAAATCTCTGGATAACAGGTTATATTGAAGACTGGAAACCCAATATTCCCTTTTAGCATTAGAACAGGTTGTTGTTTCCTTGTAGACTTTCGGATGAAATAGTTGGCATGAATTGGTTATAATATTGTACTGAAAATAAACTTCTGTGCTTCACTCAGCAATAGCATTAATGGAAGGGAAAGCTAAAGCGTGCCTTTCCTCTTGCTTGATAGATAATTCACATTCTGTTACTGGAATGGCATACATTTTTATTTGTTCTTTTCACTAGCATACTTCTTGTTTCCTTTTTTCAAAGACAGTTGAATCTACTAAACTGTTATGTCACTATTCTGCTTTAAATGATGTATTGGAGTGATAGTGTCCATAGATTTTTAGTTGACTCACCTCAGATTGATGAGATAAAATATCCTCTGTCTCTCAGAAGAAGGTTAACATTTTTTCAGTTAGAATTTTCAGTTTTATTTTGCAAAATTTGAAATGAGAAAATGTGAAAGTGAAAAAAATAAAAAATAAGGAATTGGTGAAGGGTTAGGAAGAATGAGAAAGGATGACGTACATAATGATATTGAGTGAGATGCATTGCATTTATAAACTGACATATTGAATGGTGATTCAATTGTGCAACTACTTCAAAATAATATACATACACTAATAAAGAAACAAGAATAAATAATTGGCTTTTATTAAAATTGAAATTTATTGAAATTGAAATAATTTTATTGGCATCATACCATCACATTAATAAAATTATGTAAATGTATTTTCCCCCCAACTCATGGATAAAAGAATAGATTCAAAGCAAAGTCATTAGTGAAGTTCACATGTCCACTATGCACAATCTTTGCTCTATTAGTAAACAAAACAGTAAAAGTCTAAGCCCAAGATAGCTCTTGCTATCTGTTTGTATTTTTATAGTAAGATAAAGACTTTTGGACAATAGGTTGAGGTTTCCTCGGCTTTGTTAATGAGTCTCATTATCTAAGTATCTATCCATTCATAATAAATAAGAAATTTGCTCTTGAATTTGATTCATCTGCATTAGATGTGTAATTTTTTTGACAGCTGAAGATCTCTTAGCCAGAAAACTTTTAACCAAAGCAACAAAACAAAACAAAACAAAACAAAAAATCCTACTTAAAGTGTGTTGTTAAAAAACAAAATAGAAGCACTGCAATAGAATGAAAACAAAATTTAGGAGGGAATGGTGGCTAAAACCTATCATCTTTACTACTTTGGAGGTGAGATCAGAAGATCAAGGTTTGAGCCCAGCATGAACTCCATGTTTGGTCTCTGTGGCACAAGCCTGTCATTTGAGTGACATGGAAAAACATAGGAGTATTGCAACCCAGTAAACCTATCTTAAAAATGACTAAGGCAAAATGAGCATGGTTTAAATGACAGAGCACCTGTCTTGAAACCGGAAAGGCTTGAGGGTAAGTTCCATTACTGCCAAAACATTAAATTAAAATTCTTTAGTTTTATGCCCACAATGATGGGTTATGAACTCAGAAATATCACAAAACAAAAAAGTGTGTTTCCCCACACTTAGTGTTTATCTGATGTGTGTGTGTGTGTGTGTGTGTGTGTGTGTATGTAACTTCTTTTTCTTCTTAGACATTTTTTGCCACAGGATCTCCTTTTTAAAAAATATCAATATTTCTAGGCATTGTTACTATTCAACTCAGTTTTGTACATAAGCCTAGAATTGAATCTGTACTTGAATATAGAATGCCAATGAATCCATACCAAGTTGAGAATGTTAGTTTTTAAATCACAGGGCATCTGGCAGTTCAAAAACATTAAAGTGAACTTTCTAATTGACTTAAAAAATAGTTGAGATCTTGAAGAAACAAAAATTCATTGGAATTTAGTGAACTGAAGAATAAGCCCTACTCTATAGATCGACTCTCTAATGTCACAAGTCAATTTAGAAATTATACACAAGATAAATCTCTTTCCTCTGGTTGCACCAATGTAGTTAGCTTAATCACGAGCATCACTGGAGACATATTGAAAAATAAATTGTTCACTGTCTCCAAGACAAACCCCAACTAGGAAATTTGATATTCTGTATACACTCTATCTCAGAAATATGCTTTTGAGAAAGTATGGTATAATTATATGTAGCATTACAGAGATTCTTGTGTTTATAAATATTTTCAAAAGGCTTTGAAATTGTTTGTCAACCCAAAGTTTATAAATGACATGAAATCCACAAATTTGCTAAATATGTTTCTGTGTTGTTTTGTATTACGTGCTGTGATTTTTCTTTCTATGTGGTGTAAGTCAAAGAAAATGATACACAATAGGGCTAAATGGGGCTATATTTTCCAAACAAAAGAAGCATCTGTTTTTCTAATTTAGTTTTTGAATTTCTGTTGGTTTCACAATTGGTTACACTGAAAACAATGTGGTTCAAATGACAATGTCATTGATTACAATTCTACTTTGCACTAAGCATTCTTCTCATCCAAGATTGTCAACTCCTCTGACTAACAGTAACTAAGCCTTTCAGCACCTTGGCACTTTGGGTATTATTTTACCAATATGAGGTAGTTTGAACTGTAACTTGGCAGGAGGTTAACACAATTTTCATGAAGCCAGGGATGCTTAGAATTTTTAAAGTCATCAGGTTACAATAGCTTGTTTTTCTGGTATACTTGAAAAAAACTTTGAGCATGGTCCTTTTGAAGAATGATTTTTCTACTATACTCATTTTTCCAGGCTTTGCAATGATTCCAGTCTCAGAGACTGTGGCCCAGGTAAGTTTTATGCACCATTGATTCTTGTTTTCTTTGTGTTTATATGTTGGGTGCCACTCTTCCTCTTTATTTCTAGTGAAGAAGTAATAATACATCGGTAAAAACATCTCCCGAGTATCATCATGCCTTGATTCCTGAAGATCTTCCCATCTATTACTAAAATTCAAAGTTTCATTACATAGGTCTTTTAATTATCCATATCTGCAACTTATTCTTAAAAATCCCTTTATGTCTGTCCTATATACAAAAAGACTGTTGATCCCTTGGAGACAAAGAGAGCTTTTCCTTCCTTGATTTTCCATCCATCCCTTTATTTCTTTAGTAAGCATGTATTGGACACCTTGGAAAAGAAAAAATATTTTAAAATCAGAAAAAAGGGGGTGGATGGGAAGGTGGATCAGTGGTACAGTGCATACCTTGCATGCATGAGGCCCTGGGTTCTATTCCTTAGCACCACAGAAAAAGCCAGAAGTGGCACTGTGCCTCAACTGGTAAAGCATTAGTCTTAATCTAAAGAGTTTAGGAACAGCTCAGGTCCAGTTCAAGCACTATGACCAACATGCCTTCCCTCCTCCCCCCCCCAAAAAAAACTGGCATACAAAATCCATTATGTTCATGCAAAATCTTTGATTTACATTGGGATCGTTCTTCATATTTGTTCTATGGGATTTGGAAAGTGTTTAATGACAAGTACTTATCATCTTAATCTTACTTGCCTTAAAAATCCCTGTACTGTTACTCAAGACTGAAGTTTTCCTCACCCCAATAACTGACAACCACTAATCTCTACTGTTTCTATGGCTTGCCTTTTAGAATGTCATAGAATTAGAATCATGCAACATATAATCCATTGTTTCTTTTACTTAACAATATGCACATAAATTTCTTCCATATTCTTGATAACTCTTTCATTAGGTGTAAATAGCCTTCCATTTTGGAGGTGTACCATAGTTTACTTATCTATTCACTTACTGAAACAATCTCTTTTTGTTTGTTTGTTTGTTTCCAAGTTTTGGCAACTATTAACAAAGTTGTGCTACACAGCCTAGTACGAAGTTTCTGTGAATATACATTTTCAATTGCTTTGGGCTAATGCCAATCTCACCATTTATTTAACTATCTTTTTTAACTTATTTCCAAATTTTTTAATTACATCATATACTTTTTTTACATTTCTTTATGTTTTATATTTAAGAACTTAGGAATTTCATTAGCTTAGGTAGGGGGAAGGAAGATGGTGCAGGAAAGGCTGGCTGGGGGCTAAACAAACTCTCCCATAGAAACCATTATTAGTATTCCAGTGGAAAAATCTAAAGTTAGAGAGACACACCAAGTGTGTTATCATAGAACAGAGAGTTTGGCCAGACAGGAAAAACTCAGGCAGCTTAGTGAAGGACACAAATTCCAGCAACCTTGGTTTGGGGCACCCACAGCAGTGGCGGTTGCTGCCGCTGGCCACCCTATTCAACACAGAGAGCCTGGGACAAGGGCGCCAGAACGGATTCTACTCACCACCAGCAACAACTGAGGAATGGAGATCTTCATTTGGCCAACCACAGATAGTCTCAGACCGTCTATGGGGAAGACCTGGAAACCAAGGGATAGACATGAGTACCCCAAGACATCCTCACTCGTTTTCATGGAGCAGTGGTGGGAAGGTAGTCCCTATCTACCACCGGAGAAAAAAATCTTTGATAGTAACAGAGACCCATTCAGAACAACTAGCCCCATTTGATCTTCAGCAGGGCTTAGCTCCACCCCTGGGGAGAGAAGCCCTGCCCAAGCAGAGGCAGCTCCACGTGGGTGGGGCAGAGTCTCAGCCAGCAAACAGAGCCAGAAACTACCTTATCCAGCTGCTGCACAGGAAGCAACTACAGCCCTTGAGGAATTGGAAACTTGGTACACATAAATCTTGAGATTGGCTCCAGGCTGGCCTGATTGAGTGTCTCAGGAGCTAGAGCATCAGGGTTAAGCTACCGATCCTTGTCAGGCCGCAGCCTAATCTACAACCTAGCAATTTTCACAGCAACTCCAAGCTAGAGGAAACAGCTACTTGCTTTTTTGTGATACTCAAAGTAGAACACCCTCCCACTGAACTAGCCTGGGAGGAGGGACATAAACCCCTAGGTGAGGCATAGCTTCCCTCAACCAGCTCAAACTGATTTAAGAAACCAATTAAGCCACAGGACAAGCAAATACTACAAGCAAACCAGAGACTTCACCACCAAGAGACTGGCTACTGACACAGGGGACACACAGAACCTTCCCCCCATTTTTTTCAAAGTACTTTTTTCTACCCATTTTTTTAAACAGTTGACTGTTTTTTTCATTTTCATTTTAGGCTTTTTGTTGTTGTTGTTAATTTTTTTCTTTTTTTTATTATTCTCTTTATATTCTTTTCCCTTTTGCTCCTTATAGGGTTTTTTTTTCATTACTTAATTGCTGTTCTGTTCATCCCAAGATATATAGCTGTCTTTAATGATTAGACCTTATCCTTTACTGTGTGCATCCTTAATTCAGATATTGATTACTCAATTCACAAACTCTCAGCCTTAACTCCATCAATTGTAGAATTATTTCTTTATATTTATATAATTTTTAAGTGTTTCATTTAAATTTTTCATTTTCTTTCATTTTTTCTTTATCTCTCTTCTCCTTTCCTGCTATCCCTACCCTTTCTCTGAATCACTCTCTCACTTTGCCTCCCTGTGCTCCTCCAATCTTATTTTCTCCTCACAATTCTCCCTAAACCTATTAATTTCCAGTCTGCTGACCCCTTACTTGATTTTTCTTTGTCCATTGATCCTTAGCTATTTGTTTTTGAACTAGATTGTATCTGATGAATTAGATTGTATCTGTACTCATTTTGACTGGATCAAACAATCTGTGCAACTACAGGGCTCTAGTTGATGCTCACCTTAAAATAGTGTTCTAACTCAGAATTGGTTTGGCTATTATACCTAAATGGACAGAACAAGCAGAAACACAAGGACAATGGAAAGTCCAGGTATTTCAACTCCCATTCATGACAATCAGTCAACAGCAGTGAATGAATAACCCAGAAGAGAGATCCCAAAATGCTCTACAAACAATACTGGTAAACATACTGAATGAAAAGTTTGAAAGCCTGCAAAGGTCATACTGTGACCATGATAGGGAAATGTGTGAGCATGATGAGGCTAACCAAAGATTAATACAGGAATATCTCAAGAGTGATGAGGTTAATCTAAGATTAATAGAGGAATTGAATGAGCGGGATGAGAATATACAAAGACTAATTGAGGTATTCATGGAATCCACAAACAGAAAGCTGGAGGAATCCAGGGAGGCCACAAAGGGAATTCGGAATGAAGCCCAACAGAAGGAAAGGGAGTCCAATGAAACCATAACCAATCAACTGAGGGATTTGAGAATAAACACTGAAAACAAAATTAAAGAAGTAAAGAAGTCCATACAAGATCTAAAACAAAGCTCCAACAAAGAATTTGAAGCCATCAAATATGACCAATTAGAAGGAAAAGAAATTTTAAAAAAGTAGAAAGTATTGACAGAAGGTTAGATCATGCAGAAGATCGACTCTCTGGGATTGAAGACAGCCTAGATATTATAAAGAAAGAACAGATAACTATTCAAGACAAATACAAGAAATATGATAGACCAATTCAACATCTAGAAGACACCATCAGACCGCCTAATTTGAGAATAATGAGTGTAGAAGAGCATCTAGAGACAGAAATTAATGGTCGAGGAAATTTATTTAACAAGATCCTAGCCGAGAACTTCCCAAACATGCAAAAAGATAGGCCTATTCAAATACAATAATCCTTTAGAAACTCAAATAGACCAGACCAGAACAGGACATCCCACCATCACACTGTAATCTACACAGGATCAATTCAGACCAAAGAAAGAATCCTTAAAGCTGTTAAGGAGAATAGATCAATCACATGAATAACTTCAGATTTCTCTGTAGAGACAATTAAAGCAAGAAGAGCCTGAAATGATGTATGCCATATCCTAAAGACAAACAACCATGAACCAAGAACACTAAACTCTCCTTCATAATGGAAGGTCAAATAAAAACCTTCCACAGAAAAATTGAAATATTGAAACATATATCTCCACCAAACCAGCCCTACAAAAGATACTTAAAGATGTCCTACACATAGAAAACCAACAAGAGCACAATAAAGGCCAAGAAACAGCCCCGAAACAGAGAAGCCAAGAAACATAGGAAGAACCCAGTTGTCACATCCCCCAAGAATGTAGATAACACGGCAGAAACTACCAAACATCTCTCAGTCCTAACTCTCATTATTAATGGACAACTCTCCAATTAAGCAACATAGACTGTTTCGATGGATCAAAAATCAAGATCCTTTTATCTGCTGCCTTCAAGAGTCACACCTTGCCCATAAAAGCAAACATTTTCTGAAAGTGAAAGGCTGGAATGAAATCTATCAAGCAAACAAATCCCACAAACAGGTGGGAGTTGCAATCCTAAAGTCAGATAAAATAGACTTTAAATTAAAATCAATGAGAAGAGATAAAGAAAGTCACTACGTACTAAGGGATCTTTCCTTCAGGAGGTTATTACAGTTCTAAATATCTATTCACCAAATAAAGGAACACCCAAATTTATCCAAGAAACACTACTTTCCCTAAAATTACACATTGATCCAAAGACATTAATTGTTGGGGACTTTAACACATCACCATCCCCGCTATATAGATCAATGCAGCAAACCTCAACAAAGAAACCTCAGACCTAAATAACTGCATAGATCAACTAGATTTAACAGATATCTACTGAATATTTCACCCAGCAGCATCAGAATACACGTTCTTCTCAGCAGCACATGGAATATTATCCATAAATAAACCATTTTAGATCACAAAGAAAATTTGTCCAAATTCAGAAACATTCAGATTATGTCTTGTATTCTCTTAGACCACAAGGGAATAAAAATAGAATTCAACATCAAAAACCACCAAAGGAAATTCTGTTAAACATGGAGGCTGAACTGTTAAACCACCAGTGGTCATGGAAGAGATTACAAAGGCAATTCAAATGTTCACGATATTTAACAAAAATGAACACACAAACTGTCAGCTTCTCTGGGACATAGCAAAGGCAGTACTCAGATGCAAGTTTATAGCTCTGAGTTCCTACATTAACAAATTGGATAGATCTGAAACCAGCAATTTAATGAGGTATCTAAAGCTCCTTGAAAAAGAGCAACAAGCTAAGCCCCAATCCAGTAGATGGAAAGAAATAATTAAAATTAAATCAGAATTAAATGAATTAGAATCCAAAAAACAACTATAGAAAAAATCAACAAAGCAGAGTTGGTTCTTCAAAAAAATTAATAAAATTGACAGACCCTTAGCAAATCTTATCAGAAAAAAAAGAGAACACACCCACATAAAATCAGAAATGAGAATGGAAACATCACCACAAAAACAACCAAAATTCATAATATAATAACAGGTTACTTCTCAAACCTTTATGCTAATAAGTTTGAGAATCAGAAAGATATGGACTAATTTTTAGTAAATATTGACATGTCCAAACTAAACCAAGATGATTTAAACCAACTTAACAGACCCATATCAAGTATCGAAATAGAAACAGCAATAAGAAACCTCCCACCCAAGAAAAAACCAGGACTGGATGGATCTACATCTGAATTCTACAAGGACTTCAAAATAGAATTTGCACCATATATTCCTCCAAATCTACAATGAAATTGAAAGTGAAAATTCACTATCAAACTTTCTATGAAGCCACCATAACCCTCATGCTAAAACCAGGCAGGGACTCATCAAAGAAAGAG
This sequence comes from Dipodomys ordii, assembly GCF_000151885.1. Lineage (NCBI taxonomy): Eukaryota > Metazoa > Chordata > Mammalia > Rodentia > Heteromyidae > Dipodomys > Dipodomys ordii. Next base: position 5,387,557 of record NW_012267255.1, on the reverse strand, counting down.
AACTATAGACCCATTTCTTTGATGAGCATAGATACAAAACTTCTCAACAAAATTTTGGCCAATCGACTTCAACAACTCAAGGAAAAAATCATACATCATGATTAAACAGGATTCATTTCAGGGATGCAAAGTTGGTTCAATATACATAAATCAATTAATATAATTCATCATATCAATAAGAGTAAGGATAAGAACAACATGCTTATCTCAATAGATGCAGAAAAAGCATTTGACAAGATTCAACACTCCTTTGTGATGAAAGCTCTGGAAAAGCTAGGATTCCCTGGAGCATTCCTCAATATAAAAAAGGCTGTGTATGACAAACTTACAGCCAGCATTATACTTAATGCCAAAAATTTAAAGCCATTTCCTCTAAATTCATGAGGCAATAAGACAAGATGCAAATATAATGGGGATAAAAATTGGGAAAGATGATGTAAAACTTTCCCTCTTTGCAGATGACATGATTTTGTACTTAAAGAACCCCGTGGATTCCACTCCCAAGTTACTTGAGCTGATCGGAAATTTTGGCAAATAGCAGGTATAAAATTAACCCTCAAAAATCAATGGCTTTCCTATATGACAAGAGCAAGGCTGAAATTAGGAAAGCAACTCCTTTTGTAATAGCCCCCCCCCACACAAATACCTAGGAGTTAACTAAAAAGGTGAAGGACCTCTTAACCTGAAAAAGGAAATTAAAGCAGAACTAAGGAAGTTGAAAAACTTCCCATGCTCCAGAATTGGAGAGATCAACATCGTGAGAATGTCAATACTGCCAAGGCTATATACAAATTCAATGCGATACCTATCCATAGCCCAACCTCATTCTTCAATACAATAGAAGAAGCAATTCAAAAATTCATATGGAACAATAAAAGATTCCAAATAGCAAAAACAATTCTTAGCAGAAAGAACAGCGCTGGAGGAATACCATTCCAAATTTCAAACTCTACTACAAAGCCATAGTAATCAAAACAACTTGGTACTGGTACAAGAAAAGACTTGAGGACCAGTGGAATAGAACTAAAGAGCCAAAAATGAATCTACATACCTACAGCCATCTAATCTTTGACAAGGTAGTTTAAAAAAATAGAATGGAAGAATGACAGTCTTTTCAGTAAATGGTGCTGGCAAAATTGGTCAAACACCTGTAGAAAACTAAAGCTAGATCCGTATTTATTAACCTGCACCAGAGTAAACTCCAAATGGATCAAAGACCTTGAAATAAAAGCAGACACCCTGAAAACTTTACAGGAAGGAATGAGAAAAACTCTAGGTTGACTTAGCACAGGCCTAAATTTTCTTAATAGGGACCCAGAAACACAACAAATCAAAGAAAGGTTGGACAAATGGGATTGTATTGCACTGCAGAGTTTCTATATGACATAGCTAGCAAGATCAATAGAAAGAGCTCGAACTGAGAGAAGATCTTCACTAGCCATAAAACGTACAAGGGTCTCATATCTAAAATATACTTAGAACTCAAAAAAATAACTCCTCCAACAACATATCCTCAAAGAAACAACTGCTCATACAGCCAGCATTATACTCAATGGTGAAAAACTAAAGCCATTTCCTCTTAACACAGGAACAAGACAAGGATGCCCACTCACTCCACTTCTCTTCAATCTAGTATTAGAATGCCTAGCTACAGCAATAAGACAAGATGCA
>NW_012267255.1:5261685-5383891 GCF_000151885.1 Dipodomys ordii | reverse complement strand
GGGGGGGAGGGGGGAGGCTGGGAAGGGATGTGAAGGGTAAACAAAAGGAGGAGGCTGCAATGCTTGGTAAGAAATGTACGCATTATCCTGCCCATGTAACTGTAACCCCTCTGTACAGTATCTTCAAAAATAAAATAAAATAAATAAAAAAATAAAAAAAGAAACAACTGCTCAATTAATAAGTGGGCTAAAGACTTAAAGAGAGACTTCTCTGAAGAAGAAATAAGAATGGCCATTAGACACATGAAGAAATGCTCATCTTCTCTAACTATAAAAGAAATACAAATCAAGAGTACATTGAGATTCCACCTCACCCCAGTTAGAATGGCTATAATCAAGAAATCTAGTTATAACAGATACTGGAGGGGATGTGGCCAAAAGGGAACCCTACTGCATTGTTGGTGGGAGTGTAAACTTTTTTAGCCACTTTGGGAAACAGTATGGAGGTTTCTAAAAGACTCCTAGAGCTCCCCTATGACCCAGCAATCCCTCTTTTGGGCATTTACCCAAATGATCACAAACAATGTCATACCAAAGCTACCAACACAACCATATTTATTACAGCATTATTCACCATAGGTAAGATATGGAACCCATCCAGATGCCCCTGCGTAGATGAGTGGATCAAGAAAATGTGAGATATATATATATATATATATATATATATATATATGTCTCCATCAGAAAACAAAGGAGGATGTAACAATTCTCAACAGGAAATGTACTCCTTACCCTACTCATGTAACTGTAACCCCTCTGTACAGTATTTTTACAGTAAAAATATATATGGAAAGGAAAAAGAATTTCATTAGCTTGAAGAATTTAATAATTTTCCTATTTTGGGGGGTACAAATCTAGATGTACCATATATGTATATGTAGTAAATGTCTATATATGTCTATATATATAGACATGTCTCTGTATATAGAACATATATGTCTATACATACATATATATGACTTTAGACATACATGTGTGTTTTAATTGTTAATGTATATAAATGTGTTATATAGTAACGCATTACAAATATTTATATATGAATGAATTACATACATGAATGCAATATATATAACTTTGCATTCAGTAACCTGGAATTGCTTATTGTTCATGGTCTTTGGTATCCCTTACTTTCTCATAGGCCCTAGATCTCTGACTGAATCTATTTCTCTTCATACATTGATCAATAGGTTTCATGGAAGATTTTCTTTCTTTCTTTTTTTGTCGGTTGTGGGGCTTGAAGTCTGGGCCTGAGTGCTGTCCCTCAGCTCTTCAGCTCAAGGTTAGTGCTCTACCACTTGAGCCACAGCACCACTTCCATCATGGAAGGTTTTCATCCTGCTTTTATATATGCTTACAATTTATTACAAATCATCCCTTATATTTTCCCCTTTCCCTTCTCCTTTTTAGTATTCTCTAAGTTCAAGCATGTTCTAGGTTTCTCAGCATACATAATTACGTGTATGGATAAATATATATATATATATATATATATATATATATAATGTTCATGTCCATGAATATGTACATATTTTAGATATAGCCTCTACACATGAGGGAAAAATATGTTTTGGGTTTTCAGTATGGCTTCTTTCATATTCCCTCAAATGTGAATATTTTAGTTCTCTTTTTGGCTGTGTAATATTCCATATTATACCTTTTTAAAATCAAATTCTATTTTATTTATCTCTATTTGGATTAAAGAGCTCAAAGAAAGATCTGAAAATTTAAATCTAATACAGAAAAATGGAAAAAAAACTGGAACTCATAAGCACAGATAAAATATTTTGGAATAAGACTCCAGATGCACAGAGGATGGAACCCAACTGATTCCATCATTTGCCCTTTGAAACAAATTCTGTAATAAACATAATTATGAGGGTGTCTTTTTTGTATATTGATTTACTTTGCTTAGATTATATGTCCAATAATAGTATGGTATTTCATTCTAGTTTTAGTCTTTGAGGAACCTCCACCACTGCTTCCCGTAGTGGTTTTACTACTTTACATTCCCACTAAAATTGCATGAGGTTTTATCTTCCCTTGCATCTTCGCCACAATCTGTTATTATTTTCTTGAGCACTATTATTATGCCTGAGTTAGAATCTTAGTGTGGTTTTGATCTTTGTTTCTTTAATACTTAGGGTTTTGAACATTTCTTCATTAGTCTATTACAATCAATTGTAGGTCTTCTTGTAAGAACTGTTTAGTTGGATTGGTGATTTAGTGACTGAATTATTTGTTTCCTTGCTGTTATTTAAAAAAAATCCTTTGTATATTCTGGATACTAAATCTTCATCTGTTGAACAATTGATGAAGATTTTCCTGATTCCATTGGTTGTCTCTCAATTGTTTCTGGTGACTGTGTCTTCTGCCATGTTAAAATCATTTAATTTGATATAGTCACATTTGTCAATTCTTGCTCCCATCCTCTGGGCATCTGAAGTCCTATTCCAAAATATTTTATCAGTGCTTATGAATTCCAGAGGATTTTTTTTCATTTTTCTGTTCTAGATTTAAATTTTCAGGTCATAATTTGAGCTCTTTAATCCAAATGTACCTGATCACTTTACAGGATGAGATTTAGAAGTCCAGTTTCTTGCAGGTTGTTACTTTTCCCAGTACCATTTGGTGAAGATGCTGATTTTTCTCCATTTTACATTCCTGGCTCCTTTGTTAAAAATAAGTTAGAAGATATGAATTTTGTTTGGGCTCTTATTAATTATATAATTAGTGTAAGTTATTTAACTTTTCTATTCTTTAGTTTTCTTCATCAGTAAATTGAGGTTGGTAATTGCAATTGCTTTAAAGGATGGTCTTAAAGCTCCAATGAATTAATACAACATAAATTCCATTGTATCATTGTATGGCAACACCTTCATTGATGCTAGGTAGCATTCATTATTATGCTTTCAATAAGTACCCTTTCTATTCATGCCAAATCTTCTCATGTGAAGAATCTATATTGATTGAAGATCTTTTTGTTCTTTCATAAAGCATATGTTGAATATTTAACAATTTTTATAATTTTGAAAACAGATGTTGTTCTAAGACCTGGGAAAATAAAGATGAATGGACTTTTTCTGACTTCAAGTGAAACAGAGTTTCTTGCTAGAGAGCAGAGTCATAATACAAACCAACAAACAAAAAGCTATAGAGATACATGCTCATAGTTCTTTCAGAAGCACAGGGCCTATTCCTCCTGGATAAACACAGAAAGGGAGGCAACTATGGGAGCCTTGACCTTGAGAGGATCATCCATGTACTGGCATTTAAGGAATGCACAGGACTATCTTGGAAAAATAAAGTGAAAAAAAAAACCTACAGTGGAATATAATCTACAAAGTCACAGGTGCAGCAGAGGTTGTGATACATTTGACAAATGGAAGAAAATTGATTTCATCAGAGTTAAGATATAGGAAGGGAAGAAATTTATAAGAATTGTGGCTGGATAGCTAAGAAGAGATCAACACATAAAGAACTTTTAAATAAGATAACTGTACATTTTATCATTCTAATCAATTTTTTGTGAAAGTGAAAGGCATAATGATTTTACCCATAGCACAAAAATAAATCAGAATATTTCCAGTGAAGTAAGAACATGGTATTTCTAGGCCAAACATGCTTATAACCACATTAATTGATTTGTTTTTGCATTTACCTTAAGTGTGTTTATCTATTGGTGGTGAAGATGAATATTTTTGGATATGGACAACTTGGATAAACAGGCAAGACCATAGATGTTTGCCAAAAAACTTCCTTGAAATAATTCTTTTCTTTGATTAATATGTAGTTTATGTTTTTCTGTGTCACTGACATGTTCCAATTTACTTCACAGCTTTTCCTTAAAAACAAATTGTGTTAGTCAGGGCCCTGGGCCTGGGCCTGGGCATTGTTCCACATTCTGTTGCTCAAGGCTAGCATTCTACTACTTGAGCCCCAGCTCCTCTTTCATTTATTTATTTATTCATTTTTGATGCTTAATTGAATATCAGACTCTCACAGACTTTTCTGCTCCAGTTGGCTTTGAACCATGATCCTCATATCTTAGCCTTCTGAGTAGCTAGGATTAAAGGCATGAACCTACTTGGTACCCAGCAGCATTGTCTTCATTTAAGATGACATTTTGTAGCTTTTATTGTTTATGTGAATTTTTTTCTTTTCCTTATGTAGTGAGACAAGAAGACAAACATATCCATCCCTGTAACTTCAACTTCTATCTTATGTTAATGATTTCCAAATTTTCTTTTTATTATTTTACTCTTGGTTTCCTAATCTACATTTCAGATTTCTATAGATATTGCAACTTAGATTTCATAAAAGTATTCCAGACTCAACAGTGCTGATTTAATTCCTTTTATCTGAAGGTATTCGTTCTCTTCCTATTTATTACTACAGTGAAAATAATCTGCATCAGAAATCTGATTATTCCTGTGGTCTTCATCCTCACTCATCAATCTCTTGGAGAGACCAGCCACTAATGCTATCAATTCTCTCAATACACAGTTCTATGAGTATTTTACTTTTACTAATGTGGCCATCTATTCTACTTTGCCCCCAAACAGTTTTTTTCCCTTGAAAATTTAGTTTAGTTTGGGTATACATTTAATGCATTAAACAACTAGTCCAACTCTACTGCTAATTACTCAGCACTTGAATGCAATCCTTCATTAATTTTTTCAGGTCTTATAATGTTCCCCTTTTTACCTCTCCAACTTAGTTTCCTACTATATTTCCAAACTGAAAATGAGTTTTAGGTTCTCTACGCTGTTTGCAATTCTGTACTATATTTTTTAAAGATGCAAATCAAGTGCTTCCTTCAGTGTAGAACTTCCCTTCTCTTACCACTGCCAATGATTCTCAGTTAGGTAACACTTGAAGTGCTGCCTGTTTGGCATCTCTATTTGGCCCTTGTGACTTTATGTTGTAACTGTTCAGCTACCTGTTAACCAATTGCAATCTCCATGTGGTGGCCATTATGGGCAAAGATTACATTACATCCTTCTTTGTGTATAATAAGCATCTATTATAGCATCACACAAAAACTTAGAGCAAAGATGGCTTCACATTCTACAATCTCTCCTACAGTGATGATAAATCACAACTAAGTTTCCAAGCAATGCAGCTTAGCATATCAGCACAAAAAATTGTTCCATTATTCTTTTAAACATTTTTTTGAAAATGTTTCCCTAGTTGCATTAGCATTCTATGACTACAATAAAATTGAGAAGTGAACTTTTTAATTGATTTGCCATTCAAATTTGTATAGCCAGTTGACTTTATTGTCACTGATTACCCCTTTGCTTTCACTTTGCATTTTAAGACTATCAAACGTATTTCTGAATTCTTTGTCTGTAGAGATAACACCAAATTCTCTGGGAACCTTGTACATGCATAGTAACGAAAATCTCATTTCACAAATTATGGTCAGACCTTATCCTGGACAGACAAAGAGAATTTAAACTTTACTGTAGGCCTTCTAAGATTCGTATTTTGGATCTTAAATGTTCCCTCAAGATCAATTTGTTAATAGCTTAGTTCTATCTTGGCACTGTTGAATATAGGGCAAATGTTAAGAGGCAGTCCCTAATGTTGGAGGTTTTGGTCAATGTGGCATTTATCTACAGGAAACAGGGAGACTCAAGCTCCTTCTACTTCCTTCCCCATGTAAGGATGAGAATAACAGTAATTTCCAATGTACTCCTCATGCCTCAACATGGCCTGAAAACAATGGGGCCAGCCAATAATGAAACTTCCAAAATTGAGATGCATTTATTCTCTATAGGTCTTGGGAATTTTTGCAATATTAGAAAGGTGAGAAACACAGAAAATTGATACTCAGGTGTAGTGTTGCTGAGATCATACCTGATGGATGATGTAGTTCAACAGGCCACCCCATCAGAAGTAAAAGATGTAGTTCAATGGTAGAGTACTTGCCTATCGTGTTCTATATCCTGGGTTTGATACCCAGCACATCGAAATGGTTTCTGAAGGAAACCATGGAGCCTATGTTTCTTTGGATTTGGCTTACTTCACTTAATATGAATTTTTCTAAGTCTTTCCATTTCCTTACGAATGGGGTAATGTCATTCTTTCTGGTAGAAACATAGAATTCCATATTTCCTTGATCCATTCATCTACTGAGGGGCATCTGCATTGGTTCCATATCTTAGCTATGGCAAATAATGCTGCAATGAAAATAGTTGTGCTGGTAGCTTTAGTGTGGCCTTGTTTGTGGTCATTTGGGTAAATGTCCAGGAATGGGATTGCTGGGTCATAGGGGAGCTCTAGCAAAGGATCACAATAGCTTAAGAGCTATGTACATATGATTATATAAAATGATGCTAATTTAAGTGATCTCCAAGATATGAAACACCCAAGAGGATGTTTCTTCTTTTTGTTTATTCCTTCTTGTCACTGTTTTAGATTTTAGTAACTTATGTCGTGTATATACATTTATCTAATTTGGGGGAAGGGAAGGGGAATGACAAAATGCTGAGAAAAAGGACAAAGGGTGAACCAATGAATAGCAATACTAACAAGACACTATGTTGGTGTTGGAAATGAACTTTACAACTTGGGGTGGGGGACCAAAAGGGGGAAAGTAGGAGAACAACAAGGGAGGGGTAACAATGTTTGACAAGAAATGCACATATTACCTTACTTATCTAACTGTAATCCCTCTGTATATCACCTTTACAATAAAATTCTTTAAAATTCTGAACGTCCATCAGTGAATGCTATAGAAAATAGAATAGAATGTTATAAAAATAGAATATTAACATGATTTCAAAGTACTTTCTAATCCACTAAAATTTGGGGGCTGGAGATGGAGATGTAAACCAGTAGTAGGGTAACTCAGCGCTGGAGTAGTAGAGAATATACACCAACAGAACAAAAAATATATTTTGTCATGATAATACATACTTTATGCTTTTGCTGACAATTGGGCAAATATTTTGCTCAATTCCATTTGAGAATTAAGCTTTTAAATAATTGTTGTAAATTTATTCAGTTAACTTGCCCATAGCAGTAAAGGATTTATAAATAAATGGATCATATAACTAGATCAATTGTTTTAATTATATTTGCATTTTTGCCAGTACTGTGGCTTAAACTCAGGGGCTTGTATTTTTTCTTGTTTTGTTTTGCTAGAGCTCTTCCACTTGAGTCATACTACTCCTTCCAGTTTTGTAGTGGTTAAGTGAAGAAAAGAACCTCACCGATTTTTATGCTCAGGTTCATTTTTGCTGTTTTTGTGTGTGTGTGTGTATATATATATATATATATATATATATATATATATATATATATAAATGGGGCTTGAACTCAGGGCCTGGGTTCTTAGCTCTGCTCTTTCTGTTCAAGGCTAGTATTCTACCACTTTAAGCCATAACATCACTTCTGATTTTCTGGTGGTTAACTGGAAATAAGAGTCTCACAGGACTTTCTATCTGACGTGGCTTTTAATTGTGATCCTCAGTTCTCAGCCTCCTGAGTAGCTAAGATTTCAGGCATGGGCCACTAGTGGGTGGCTCAGGTTGAATCATCATCTCAGATCTTAGACTCTTGCATCACTAGGGTTATAGGCATGAGCCACTCTAACAAGGCTCCATTGTTGTAAACCTTTAACTAAAATGTTAAAGGGACCAAAATTTCAACTACTGAAACTTTAACACATTGTGCTTACTAAAAATGTAGTTAATCTATGGAAGATACTAAAATAATATAAAAACAAGAAATTGAACAAATAATGAGCATAAATGGTGCAGAAAATAGAACTTTGAAATTCTGCAAGAGCACACTGACATATATCAACTATAAGCAGTAATAGCTTCTGTTTAACTTATATACAGATTATTATAGAATGTAAAGAGAAAATCTATTATACAACAGCAATGAGTTATACATAATAATGATAATACTAAAATAATAATTTTATGAGAATTAATTCATAGTTTCATTATGAAGTCAATTACAGATATTCTTAATTCTATTATTTTAAGTATAGAGTTATCCACTTTTACTATCAAAATGTCCTATTTTGAATATAATGAATGATATAATCATTCTAAATTTATTGTTATTAATGATAAAAATTTTGTTCAGAAGGTCCTTCAAAATTAGAGAAAAATCTTTCTTTCACCTTAATAGAATAAAATTTAAAAAAAACAATCCATGGAAATACCTTTTAATACCTCTCCAGGCATATTCTCAACAAAATTCAATGGAAGAGATTATATATTAGATGTTAAGGCATTCAGTCAAGTTTTGTGATTTACTTTATTGTGTTTTATTTACTTTTTATAGTTAAATAGGGCCCTTTTAAACTATAATATTAACTTGAAAAAAGTTTCCAAAAATTTAACTACCATATATTGCATATTTGAAAAACATTTCTATTTGTTAAATAGAAGAAACTTGCCAATTTCTTGGAAGTTGGAAGCTTCTTTAAAATCAGTCCATATCCCTATTATGAATAATAAATTAGAGTCACAAATTTTGCTTATTTTAGAACTAATAACCAATAGCATCTTAAGTGCTTAGAATTTTCTTTGAGAAAGTGGAAAAGTAAAGGACAAGTTAAAAGGTTAAACCCTATTTTCTTCTCTGTACTCAATAGAATGATTTCAATACAAAATTAGTGAAAAGTACTCTTGCTTAAATTTCTTGAATTCCATATAAATATTCTCACATTATATTCTTAACATGAGAATAGGGACTTAGACACTGATATTGAAAATATGAAATAAAAACTTATGTAACATATCCAGTTATATACCAATGTATATTGGTTAGCAAGTCTTAGTCACAACTTTGGTGATATATCACAGGTACTTTATTTGATTAAATGTAATGATAGCCAAAGCATTTGTCTGTGAGAACTAAGAAACAGAATGATACACATGAGATTTACCTAACATCACAAAAACAGTAGTTCCAAAAATAATCAATGGTGTTAATAGCTGTAAATTACACATAAGCATGAATATGATAAACTCTACAAACAGTTTTAATGCAAAACTCAAGTTCCAGGAAAGGTTCAATAAACATGTAAAAATATCAACTCACAGGTGGGAGCCAGAGACTCACGCTTGTAATCCTTGCTACTCAGGAGGCTGAGATCTGAGGATCTTTTTCAAAGCCAGGGGGCAGGAAAGTCTGTGGGACTTTTATCTCAATTAACCACCAGAACACCAGAAGTGGCATTGTGGCTTATGTGGCTGAGTGCTAGCCTTCAGCGGAAGAGCTGAGTGACAGCACCCAGGCCCAGAGTTCAAACCCAATGACAAAAATAAAAAAAAAATCAACTCACAAATAAATAAATAACAATTAAAGTCTTATGATAATAATTCTTACTCTTCTAGTTAGCAAACAATTTATTGATAATTCTCATTGTAGACAAGGATATATAGAGAGTAAAATTTTCATAGCATCTGGTTGGATAGTAATCTAGAAAAAGCTTCCTGAAATATATTTCAAGAAATATTTATCAATAAATAGTTAAAATCTGTGTATATTTTGATTCAGTAATTTTATTTTTAAAATTAATTCCCAAGAAATAAAAAAGTTAACAGATTTATCTGTAGTAATTTTCACCTATTTCTGTTTATAATAGTAAATCTGTTTATAATAGTAAATCTGCCAGGCCAGCCTGGGCAGGAAAGGAAAGTCTGTGAGACTCTTATTTCCAATTATCCACCAAAAAGCCAGAAGTGGAGTTGTGGGTCAAGTGGTAGAGCTCCAGTCTTGAGCAAAGAAGCTCAGAGACAGAGCCCAGGACCTGAATTCAAGCCCAGAACAGGTGCAAACAACAGCAAATGTTTAGTAAACAGAATCAATAACCAGTTAATTTAATCAAGATGGGAAAAGCCATCAGTGCTAACTAGTCATGAAAAATTTCTATATAATCACTCTGGAATATATTCATATGGTATTTTTAAAAATCACTAGCTTGATGCCAGTGTTTATGATAATATTTGCCTGATTTATAATCTGATTTATTTTGGCATTTTCTTATATGTCAGATATAATACAAAAGGTGCTTTATGACAGCTTAAAATTTAAGCTCACTAAAGTACAAATAAGATATCCCAATAGCTCTTATAAACTACTTGGACAAGAGCTTAAGTAGCCTGTTAATTTAAAGGGCTTTTTCTTTGTAATGAATAAACATTTAAATAAAAAGTTTTGATAAATGGACTTCATATCTGAGTCTGAAATGTGAAGAAAACCAGTTATTGCTGGTTTCCCTGAAACAAATTAGCATTTGAAGCAAGAACTCCATTCCTAGTATTTGTCTCCTACACTGCTAGTTAAGACGATGCAAAGACAGACTTTGAAGAGGCTTACCAAATCTATCTCGTCTTAATTTCACTAATAATAATCATATCTTACAATCAAAGAAAAACTGCTAAACTGAATGGATCATCATGACAATAGTAATAAAAATAAATCTTTCATGGAACATAGTGTGGCCACCTTATTTAAAAAGTTCATTTCTTTCTTTATTCATTTTTGAAAATTAGTTTACTTTGGATTGTATACATTTGTTCAACTTAAACATCTCTTATTTCCATGGAGCTCAGTCACTAAGGATAAAATTATATCTTAAGACATTTAAGATTATTCATAATTGTTATTAGTAGACTGTCATCTGTATTAGTTATTTTTAAGTATTAATAGTTTAAAAGTTGTTAGAAATATTTTTGAAAATCAGATCATTCATTTGTGCATTTATTATAATATCTGAGGTTAGTTTTCTAGTGAAATTAGTGCCTTTTATTCCAAGACCAAATATGAAATAAGTATGGCTTAACTTTCTATATTGTTCATGTTTGCTTTCTATATGCTGCTTTTAAGTTACATATACTGTATATACCACAGTATTAGTATTACAACTTTCATCTTACCTGCTTTTAAAAGGCAGTCATATTTTGCTATCTGTTTCACCCACAAACGATATGTGAATCCCAACATCATATTGTCTTTAGCACTTCAACTTACATTCATATTCATATTACAGCAATGTTTTGTGGCTATCTGGATAGAAACATTGAAATGAGTTGTTGATAGGCCTTCTGGGTATCGTAAAATATATTTTCACTGAAAATTAATTTAGTGGATCCTAATGTAATAGCAAGATGCAATGAATAATACTTGGGGACCACACAATGTAACACTGCCTAACTCTATAAATAATAGATTCTTAACAGGTAGAGTTTCCAAATACATTGTAGTTATTTACTCATTGTAACACAGTGATATTTCTATACCTACATTTAAAACCAAATGAACATATTCCTAAATTGGAAAATAACACCCAAGGGCATTTGCAACAGTGTTCCCAGCATGCCAGTGACAAATCATTTTAAAACATGGTCCAGTGGCATATAAACACGATTGGAAAGTGTGGGGCTCCACTTGTTAATACTGGACAGTCCACATGGAAGCAGGGTAAGGTAAATTCCTGAAACCTGTTTTTCTTAGCTAATTTGGCTGATTGGGCATGTACCAGCTGTGTCTCCACATGTTTGAATTACATTCCCAAACTGCAAACTTGATGGAAGAAAATGACCTTTCCTTATCAGTAACATTTTTCTTCCACTAAGATGTGTCTTCTCCAGTCCAATTACTACCACTCATCTAGTGAGAGGTCTTGGTAGCACCACCTTGATAATTGCCACAGCTAGCTAAATCATGACCTTATTTCATCTCATTTTTAATAGTTATCAGATTGATTTACTTCAAACACACATCCCGTCACATCCTCCCTTAATTAAAACTCTTCAGAAGAAACAAGCTTTCACACAATGCTGGTGAGAATGTGACCTGGTATAGTAACTTTAGGGAAATGGCTCAGCAATTTCTTACATAGTTAAACATGACTTTTCCTTATGATGCAAGCATTCTATCCTCAAGCATTGCCACAATAGAAAGTAAAATAGATGTATATGCAAAGCATTTGTAATAAGAAAAACAAAAACAACAAAAATGGGCATCAACTAGCCAACCAGTAGGCAGATAATAATGTATTGATCCCAGGAATACTATTGGACAATAATAAAGTACAAGCTATAGAAATATGGTACACAGCATGGGTGAACCTCCCACACCTTTTACTGAATGAAAAATGAGCACAAAGCACATGATTGCACTCATATGGCATATCTAGAAGTGGAAATAGTGCAGATAGGAAAGGCAGCCACAAATTGTGGTGACTGCAAGTTAATATAAAGGATATTTAATATCCTTAAAACTACATTGGATTAATGGCTACACATCTCTATAAATTCAGCAACAATCACTGAATTGTGTGTTTGGAACAAATAAACTTTAAGATGTAGATTATAGTGTAGAATATACTTCAGTACAGTCATTTTAAAAATGAACAAGCAAAATTGAACAGTAGCAAAATATTTTGGAACTTCCAACCACAGGATCCAGCCTAAACTTCTCCTTGTGGTCCACAGGATGCTTCCCCCTCTTAACATCTCACTTGCCTCTCCACTCAGATGTCATTTGATGCCACCATCACTAAGGAAACTCTTGTCCCATCCCTATTATGTTCCTTGCACATTCTAAAGTCTTTCTTGCCTCTCTGCATTTCTGCTTTTGCTCATTCCCCAATACAAAAAATACCATTCCCACTATCCCCGACCAACTTCTTTATCAAACTTACTCCTTTAAAAAAATTATTGTAAAGGTGATGTGCAGAGGAGTTACAGTTACATACAGTAAGGGATATATTTCTTTATGAACAGTGCTATTCCTTCCTCATTTTCTCATGTTTACCCCTTCCACTCGCTCCCTAGGTTGTAAAGTTCATGTCCAACATAGTGTTTGTGAGTATCATTGTTGAATTTGTTCATCCTTTGTCCCACCATTTCTGTGATTCCCCCTTTCCTTTCCCCAAGTCAGATAAACTTGTATACAAGAAAAAGGGTACAAAATACAAAAATAGTGACAACAGGGAATATACCAAAGGGTGGGGGATTTCAAACAGTACACTAAAAAAAAGCCTCTTGTTTCCATATCTTGGAGTTCATTTTGATAAGCATCATTTTTATATGGTCATATTCACATAGATATTTAGCTACTGTCATTCTCTGCTAAGAATCTACTAGACATATCCTAATTATTACAGATGAGGGACACCATGAAGCCTGTATTTCTTTAGATCTGGCTGGCTTCTCTAAATATATTTTTTTCCATTTCCTTATGAATGAGGCGATGTCATTCTTTCTGATGGATGCATAGAATTCCACTATGTATATATGCATCCCTTATTTTCTTGATCCCTTCATTCATTGCAGAATCATGTACCACAGGTAAGATATGGAATCAAACCTACTTCTTACTCAGTCTTTATGGTTCAACCCATCCCATTTCTCCACAAAAAGGGGCTTGGCTCTCCATTTTGTCTTTCCCACCTTTGATCTCTAAAACAAGCAGACCTGCTTATGCTCCTGTCATCTCTCCAAAGAGATCTCATACTCCACATTTGTAGCCACTTATTTATAAGGCTGAGTTTATCATAATTAGTATTGCATTTCTTAAAACCTGGCACAGTGGTTGGCATAGACCACATGCTCAAAATAGTGGCATGATAATGAATTCATTTAGGCATTGGCTGCTGGAGACTCAGAATCAGCAGAAAAGGGATAGTCTTGTGAGATCTGACATGAGCTATCTCCTCAATCTTATTTTTCAGCAGTTGAATTTCTGGCAAGATGACATAAAGACATCTATATGAGATCACAGGTAAAAATACTTAATTTATGAATTCACATCTGTTCATGCTTTCCAGAATGTGAAATTGCAATCTTTTGACCAAATCCATCGCTTGCACATGGATGTCCCAAAGTATGTGTGCGGGGTGATGGTGGCTCCTCACAATGATGATAGATCACATCTGTAACAGGCTGTCAGCTCCTGTCATGATTTACAGTTCACAACAGACGCCACAAGGGAAGATGGACGATCACTTGGGGACCACCTGTTATAGGTGAGCAATGCAGTATCTATCATTTTCCATGGTTAGGTTGAAATGTTGTACCATTTCCATCTTATCAGGAGGATTTAGAAGCTAGTTAATAGTCCATGGGTAAACAGATATTCCAGGCAACCTTACACCAATACATAATGTGTTCCAGGAGCTGAGAATTTATATGAAACTAGAATTTTCACACTGCTCCATTTAGTATTAATAGAACTGCATGGCATTAGTAAATTCTACTGAACATTGAATGGAATGAAGTAAAAAAAAATACTCTATTTCCTACAACACTAATACCAAGATATCATTTCTGTACAGTGTAAGTGATTTGTTTGAAAACCAAATATACGGGAAATGTTCAAAAAACAAGCTCTAAACAGAAACAGGCTATTCATGCATGACCATACAAACAAAATAAAACCGCATAGAAAGTAATAGAATGAACAAGGCATATCCTGAAGAATTTTTAGTGTGAACTTGTATAGTTTCGGTTACCCAAATAATGTTTCTATCCCAGGATCTATCCTAAAAGTTTATGGAACTTGCTCAGAGTCTGACTATGCAAAAAAAAAAAAAACAACAGGATTTATTTTCTAGTTGTACAAGAGAAGTTAAATTTTTTTCTTTTTCTGGCTTTAAAGAGGACAGGAACGATAAAAAAAAAAAACACCTATCTCTGAAATCTTCTATTTCTGCTATCTTCTTTGAAACCAACTTAAAATCAAAACACAACGCAACATAGAGGCAGAAATGGAAATTTGGATGGTACTGAAGAGTCATACAATTTGTTAAATTCAAATGAAGCAAACAGTACATGGTGTTTCTCTCTATGTTCACAAGGAGAATGCACACTTATCCAAAGGTAAATTGTACTTTTAGAAATGTGATGTCAGTAACCTCATCTTGGAAACGGTAAGAGCTAATTCGGTTTGTGAGATGTTGCGAAGTGTACAGTGATAAAAAAATAGGAAGCCATGAGAAGTTCTTAGATATCATTTCTGTAAAATAAAAACGACTACCACCACCACAATATCAAAAACCAAACCAAACCAAACCAAAACAAAGCCCTCACAAATCATTATCAAACCCCAAAGCAACCTAAACAAAAACCAATCAGACTATCCAGACTGGAAAAAAATTCTGGTAATTGTTTTTAGATAATTGGTAATAGAAAATAGCAATATAAACTTGACATCACTACTAGAAACCTGCTGATTCCATTCACTAGACATTATGAAAACTATATTAACATAGGGAAGGAGCAAGTTCTAGGAGATCCTTTTCTTGTGAAATATTCCAAGGTAACTTGAATGTACAACCTGGCTATCTAATTTATTCTACTGATGCCCTTTCTGACATTACCCTCTAATACATTGCTGGCCTGGGGAACATATCTCTATGTATGAGACATATATGTATACTTTTTTGTATAATTTTCTAAAATATAAGTATTCTCATGAATCAACTATTAATATTTGTTAGATATATGGTACAGTTATACATTTATATATGTATCATATGTCATATTTATTATATGTCATGTATGCATATATATGTATCTCATAACACAAATAAACACATATTTATTTATAAGAAACTCTAAAAGCAAAGAATATGGTTTCCAAATATTAAGTGTTAAGATGCATACAAACACCAATAATATGGCTAAATAACTAAGTAAAATCACTAAACTACTGAAAGTTCAAAGTGAAGTAAGTTGTTGGAGCTAACTGTCCTAAAATAAATAGGATAAAAATCATTAATTAAAATTAAAAAGTCTTCAATATTGTCAGCATGTTAGCACAAAAAAATATATAATGTTTATCTTATATTAAATAAATCTTATATTAAGTCTTATATTAAATAAGGGCTAATATTAAACTATAGGTAAACAAATTCAATTTGAAAACAAGTAGAGGTCATTTTGTTGCAGTTATGCAAAGTCTGATTTAAGTATAAATATTGTAAACTACTAGATGAGCGAAAATTAATAATGAAAAGATTTAAATCCACAATTAAAGATTTTATGAATCCTCATTAATTAAATAAAACTGAAATTTAAAGTAAACATAAGCAGCAGGCAGAAATATAATAACAACTCTTGACAGATATATTAGATAAACATTAAGTGATGTTTAGAGGAAACAACTGTTAAAGTAATTATTCTTGATAAACATCAAAATTTACACTTACATTTATAATGATTTTTCTTGCCATTGAAAGTTATAGGCTGATTATGTCTCATGCTACAATCTTAAATAAATTCCAAGAATATAGTATACATCCCACATTCTTAAACTATAAAGTAAAATCAGAAAGCTATACAAATTACAGAAAACCATTTCTAAACCATTTAAAAATAAAAGTACTTAAAATATAAAACAATTTGTCCTAAGAATAAATTATAATGATAAACTCTATAACAATTTGATATTATAACGTAAGTGCAGATATAGTACTCAAAATAAAATATACTAAATAGTCATATTGCTTAAGTGGTAAATAGATTATTTAAAAGATCTGTGTAATGGATGAAAAAGTCTTGTGAAATCCCTAAATGAAACAAAAAGACTATGTAAACAAGGATGTAGTCAAGTAAATAACCTTATATAATAAACTAATATTTACTAGAAAACTGAAACAATGCCAAAAGCAAAGTTCTGCTTATTTGCTACAAAAAGTAGTTATTCTTTAGGTAAGTTGATGACAGGGAAAAAAGAGGTCTGATACTAAAAAACAAATTGAAAATTAATATATAACCACAAATGCAAAGTTCCAAGAACATAATGCTGAAAACCTAAAGGAAATAAATGATCTCGCAAAAAGCAATTATCAAATCTGTTGTCAGATTTAAAAAATGTACAAACCTTGATTCTATAAAAAATTGTTATATAACTCTCTTCCAAATAAAATCTGATTTTCAAACCTGTAATAAACCTTAGTATGCAGACTTTGTCAGCACACACAACTATAGAAGAAATGTTCCACTGAATTAAAAATAAACATGACACCCACATCATATTTATGTCAAATATTCAAAAACATATGATCATATAAATTTATATGGCATTACATTTGACAACGCCCCACACTTACCAGACTAAAATTATCTTACTAAGTGGGTAGAAGTGAATGACTTCGATTTGATAAAGAACATTTACAAAAACCTGTAGCTAATATCATAAAATGATGAAAGACTGAGTATTTTCCCCTAAGAATGAGGAAAAATAAGCATTTCCATACTTATTTTACTATTGTTTTCATGTTACTCAAAAGTACTATGTTAAGTACTAGAAATTGTAGACAGCACTTTAAACAAAGCAAAGGCAAACAGAAAAGGAAGAAACAAGTTTTTGTTATTTGCATTATTATCGTTGTCATAAATATATACCAAAATCAATGTAGAAAAAAAGCCAAATGAAAACCTTTGGAGGACTTGTGAGTTTAGCCACACCTCAGGATAAAAGATCACCACACAAAAATCAAATTCATTTTTATACCAGCAGTGAACAGTTGAATACCAAAATTCAATACACAAAATCCAACATAATCACTCCAAAGCAAATGAAATTCTTCCCTGTATGCTTAGGAAAACATATATAAAGCTGTATTATGTAAATAACAACATGCTGATAAAAACAGACCTAAACAAATGGAAAAACACTCTATTTTCCTCCAATATAAATGAAATCGTATACTCTTTATTTTTTAACCAACATAAAAATCAACACAAAGTCAACATTAAAAGAGGTCAGTTCTTGCCAATTTGGTATACAGATTTAGAACTATTTCCAGAATATTCTGAGCTAAGACTGTGTACATAAATTTGAATTGTGTGCCTTATACCTAAAAGCAAGGAAAAGTATAGTATTGAGAAGTCAGATTAACTATACAAGTATGGTAAGTAGGATTGTCTCCTGTTGGCAGAGGGACAAGTATTCAAAATTGTGAAACCAGGTATTTGGGGACAGCTCATGCCTACAAGTTGGCTAGCTACTCAGAGATTAAGGGGATTTTTTTTTTCTTTACCAATCGGAGCAGATTGAAACATTTAGTGGTACTGGATTTCAACCATAGCATGAGGGGTAGTGGTGTGCTCGTGTCAACAGAACTAGAAGTCTGAACTTAGGAGGACAGGGATTCTGTCATATGGAATGGCAGGCCCATGACACTGTGTCCACCTATGGGTGTTCAAGAAGACTGCTGATTTTTTCTGCTTCAGTTGTCCTCAAACCATAATCCTTTTTATCTCAGTCTCCCAAGTGGCTAGGAGCCACTATAAGTCACCATGGCCAGTCAAAGTTGCAGTCTTGGATATTTATTATGGAGAAATAAAATTTTATGTTCATATAAGACTTTGAACATGATTACATTTATTAATTGTAATAACTCCAAACTGTAGGGAACTCAAATATCTTTTCAGCGTATGCATGGAAAACATACTATCAAATATGTGGACTCCAGAATATTGCTGAACAATACAAAGGAACGAGCTATTGGGAAAAACATTAATTAGAATGATCTCAAGAGAATTGTTCTGAGAAGTAAGATTGTACATTGTTTGGTTACATTTAGATACAATTTTGAAATTAGAAAGTTATAGAGAGCAGGCCTGTGGTTTTTAAATCTTTGGGAAAGGCAGAGAAAGGGAGGGACTGTAGACATAAGAGTAACAGGAGTATCCTTGTGATGAAATTGCCCTGTATCTTGACAGGAAGGATGTTCACAAGATAATACTTGAGTGACAAATATAGACACAGAAGACTGAGTAAAAAACTGGTGACACCTGAGTATAGTAGATAATTTGCTTCATCTCAAATTCTGAGCCATGTGATACTGTAGGTATGAGGAAATGTCATCCGGTAAAAGATATATGGAAACTCTCCAGATTGTTCTGTAAAATTGCATACGAATATACAATAATGTCAAAATAAAAACTACCAGAAATGTGACTATAATTTACAAGGCTTTGAATAAAGTCAAAAGAAAAACAACATAGGGCAAATGCTAAAGTATATGGTCGCTGTTTCTGAGTTACTAATTTTGTAAAAATGAAACAGCAGTATGGTCAGATAATTTGTAGAGAACATGATAAAGGAAATGAAAGTACTGATGTTGGAAATGTAAGTAAATGTATTACTTTGAGAGATATTTGCAATATTTATCAATATTAAAAATTCACTTATCAATTGACAAATTTCACTTCTAGCAATTTAATAGGTTTGCTAGTCCACGCATGAAGCACATTATGTAGAAACACTGCATATAATAAAGAATTAGAGGGAAATGTAAATGTTCATTATAGTCAATGATTCAATATAATCAATGCATTATATTCAACGAATCCAGTGAGTCAATAAATTGCCACATAATAATATAATAAAGCATATTGGGAAAAATGGAACATCTCTCTTCTGATATGGAGTAATCTTTGAGTTGCTGTTAATAGAAAAATCATAGTTATAAAAAGTACAGCTGACAAATCCCTATCTGCTCACAAGACACTCAAAAGCCCATTATTCTGTTTGAAATACTGAATGCCTATGTCTGCCTTCATTATTAATGTGTTCCTGATTCATACACTGTAGTAGTTAAATATTTGTTGGGTTAAGTTCAACAGTTATTCATCCACAAGAGTAATTCCTTACTTACAATCATTAGTTAATTTTATTTGTTTTGAGCTCTACACTTTTAACAAACCTTTCCTAACATATACTCTTATATGTTCTCCAGTTATTTTTCAAATTAAACATTGTATATGTAAGATTTGAATACATGCATATTTCATTTATATCCTACTGCTAAGTTATGGGTACCTTTTCAGCAGTTTTATTCCTTGCATAAACTCTGCTTATATATTATATATTTTATTTTTAACATTTGGTTTCCAATTCTTTTCTGGAATACTTTCACTGTTCAGGCCATTTTCCCCTTTAGTATTTTGTGGTTATGACTAACTTTCTGCTTTTAAAAATTAATGCGGCACTAGCTTTGTTTTAAAAAGAACAGGATACTAAAATTAGCACTCTTAGATTTCTTCAAGTTTGGTTTGAAATCTATTTAGATATGAAGTGTGGTTTTCCTAACTTATCTCCACAGCCTCCTACCTTTCCTCTAAGCAACAATTCCTGAGTTTAAGAATCATTGGCTGAGGCCAGCAGTTTATCATAAAATAATCTACCTGACATCCATGCTTTGTCGTAGCTTCCCTATTTCCTGCAGACTCTTAAAGATCTTTTTTAATATCCTTATTCTTGAATCCATCAATTTCCTTGTTAGGAAAGAAGGCCTTTGCAATTACTCTCTCTAATACTTTCCTGACTCCTCTTTAAAGGCCCTCATCTTTTATTTCCATTTAATGTATCCTTTTGAAATGTTAAGTGGGGGTATTTTCTCTCCTTCTTTGTGCTGAGCCTATGCAATAGTGTTATTTACACTTTTTCCATCTGCCTGAGATCTGAGTATCACAATTCAAAGTCGTCCTGGGCAGGGTAGTCCATTAGCTCTTATCTTCAGTTAACCAGCAAAAAAATGAAGCTGGAAATAGAGCTGAGGTTCAAGTGGTACAGTTATAGCCTTGAGCCAAAAGCACACAGTCCCTGAGTACAAGTTGCAGGACTGGCACAAGCACATGTACACACACACAGACATACACACAGACACACACAGACACACACACACATACACACACATACTTTCTCCTTTTGCTAAACCTTTTTGCTATTGTCTTAAGTTCTATCAAAATCTAAGTAGCTCAATATATCATGATATTGTGTCCATTTTCCTGCTTCTCATCAATTAATTTTTTTTTCCTGGATGCCCCTGGCTCACCCTTGTAATCCTAGCTACTCAGGAGGCTGAGATCTGAGGATCACGATTCAAAGCCAGCCCAGGCAGGAAATTCCGTGAGACTCTTATCTCCAATAAGAAAAGCTGGAAGTGGTGGTGTGGCTCAAGTGGTAGAGTGCTAGTCTTGAGCTGAAGAATGGAGGGATATTGCCCAGGCAGAGTTCAAGCCCCACAACTGAAAAAAAAATGCTAGTCATGGGGCTTAAACTCAGGACATGGGCACTGTCCCTGAGCCTCTTTGAGCTTAAGGCTGGTTCTATACCACTTGAGACATGGCGTTTTTCTGATTGGATAATTGGAGATAAGAGTCTAGTGGACTTTTCTACCCTTTTTTAACAACTTTGTAGTTCAATTTATTTCAAAATAGTTCCCTAGGACAAAAAAACAAAACAAAAACCTCTTTAATCATTTACTATTCCTCTTGCAGAATTCTTTTGATCTAGCATTCAATTGTTTTAAAAAAAATCTTCCAATGATGTACTAGGAGATTTCAATTTAACATGTATATTTATGTGTCCAGTGAATCTTGACCAGAGTCACCCCTTCCATATTTCTCCATTTCCCTCTGCCATGTTCATATCAGATTTCCCACTTCCTTTTTCACATATGTACATTGAGTGTTATGACCGTTCATTTTCATCCAGCTTTCATCCAGTCTTTCTAACGAGGAGATTTCTAAAGCTTTATGCTTGTCTTCTCTTTTGTTGGTTTTGAATTGTCAAGGGACATTTGCAGTTTTCCCTCTCTTTAGTAACTATGTCTTCTAATGGAATCATCCTCATTTTGATTTGGGTCTGTAGCAGCTACTGATCAGAGTGCTACAGAATAAACAGTCTCCAAATAAGCAGTCTCCAAATAACAAGCACCAAGTCCCCTTAGTAATACTGTCAGAAGGCACAGTTTTGCTTTAAGCTGAGTGTTGGCTAAGTGAATCTTGGTCTAGCCCTTGTTACATCTGGACCATGTTTCCTCAATCTTTTTAAATTAGGATTACTGAGAATGTTCTGATTATGAATAACAAGAGGCCCACATAGGCTCATTTTAGGCCTCTGGTTGTGGCCTCTCTAATATTTGATTATTTAAGGGAGTTGAGATACTCATTTCCTATGCTGTACTGCTTAGGAAAGAGTGAAGAATTGAGCAAAGTGATACAATCTACCATCACACAATCTATCAGCTGCTAGTGGATACCCTATGGCTATATACATTTTTCTTTTTTAATATATATATTTATAGTAAAGATAGTGTACAGAGGGGTTACAATTACATGAGTAAGGTAATGAGTACATTTCATGTTGAGCATTTTTACCCTCTCCTTTGTTTTGCCCCTACCCTCCCTTCCCTCCTCTCCTTCCCAACTCCACCCTCCCCCCAACACCAAAATTGTAAAGTTTGTTTTCAACTTGTTACAATGGGTCAATCTGTATCCTTATTTCATCATTTTGTTATTTCTTGTCCCCTCCCCAAATTAGAAAAATGTATATACAAGATGCAGGGCACTAGAATCAAATACAGTGACAACAGGGGTTTTACCATGGGGGAAGAGCATACAAAAGAAACAAAAAATAATCACATAGTACATTATAAGTACATTAAAAACAACATCAATGGGGAGGTGGGGAGGAAAGGGATGGAAGGGGAAAAACAAAGGAGGGGGTAAAAATTGATAAGAAATGGATTCATTACCTTGCTCATGTAAGTGTAACCCCTCTGCACAGTATCTTCACAATAAAAATATATATTTAAAAATAATAACATCAAGGAAGATAAAACCACTTGTGTCCCTATCTTGGGGTTCATTTCACTTAGCATCATCTTATACGGTCATATGTATATAGCTTTTGACCTTTTCTGCTTGTCCTAGACATTTATTAGTTATTACAGATAAAAGAAACCATGGGACCTATGTTTCTTTGGGCCTGGCATATTTCACTTAACATAATTTTTTCAAGTCTTTCCATTTCCTGTTTTTTGATCCATTACTCTACTGAGGGATCTGGGTTGGTTCCTTATCTTAGCCATGGTAAATAATGCTGCAATAAACATAGTTGTGCTGGTAGCTTTAGTGTGGTCTTGTTTGTGATCATTGGGTAAATGCCCAAAAGTGGGATTGCTGGGTCATAGGGAAGCTCTATGTGAAGTCTTTTGAGGAACCTCCATACTGCTTTCCAAAGTGGTGGAAAGCACCACATCCACTCCAGCATCTGTTGTTATTAGATTTCTTGATCATTCAAGTAGAGAAAAGTCCTCCCCCATAGTACAGTATCTTGCTTTAATTTCACTCTCCAGATGAGGTGCAGTCATGTTCACCTATTCTCAATTTGACTCCTCCTGGTTCAGCACTCTAGATGTGTGTACTAAAACACAGATATTAACAAATGGGTCTGTGTAGCAATCTCTTCAGCTTTGTTGTTCAAAAATGGCCAGGGTCTGCTAGCCTAGCTGCGGAATGAATTCCTTAGTTTAGTCCTCTGCAGTCCCAGGACCTGCTCTTCATTAAGAACTAGCTTGGCCATTTGTTCCCTCCCTCCCTCCATCCCTCCCTCCCTCTCTCCCTTTCTCCATCCCTCCCTTCCCCTTCCTCCCTCCCTCCCTCCCTTCCTTCCTTCCTTCCTTCCTTCCTTCCTTCCTTCCTTCCTTCCTCTCTCCCTCCTTCCTCCCTTCCTTCTTCCCTTCCTTCCTTCATTCTAGTCCTGGGCGTACATTCAGGGCCTTTTGAGGAGTTAGAATTACAGGTGTGAGTCACCAGTACCCGGCTCCCACTAGAAGATTTAATTTTTAAAAATTAAAAATTCCAGGAAGTGGCATTGTAGCTCAAGTGGTAGAGTGCTCACCTTGAGTTGAAGAGCTGAGGGGCAGCACTTAGGCCCAGAGATCAAGCCCCATGACAGACAAAAAAATAAATAAAATCCATTTTCTGGTGGCCTCTGACTGGAGTTTAGAAGGAACTTCTTTTCTGTTCTTCCCTTTGGCTCTATATGGGAAGAACTTTGGGAACATTTGCTTCTCTAAAAACCACACATATGTTGCAAACTACTTCCTGTGAACATGAGTTCACTATCCAGTCATATCCAGTGAATTGTTTTTGAACAGTATTCATCTCTTCAAACTGTGGTAGGCTTTCATCATACTTGCTTTTTGGTCATTTCCAAATGTGAGTAAACAGAGCCAAAAATCTTGGATAAATGGGATTTTTTTTTAAGTTTGAAGACTCTGGTCTTTTATTAATAGACCTCTGTGCTCAGACCATCCAAATAATTTTCAGCCTGCTGTCTGCTGTATTGAGGACATCTGAAATAATGCACGATCTTTGCCAACAGGCTAACAACTTTTGTATGATATGGTACCAGTCATATTTATTGCCAAGACTAGAATTTTCAGACACTTCCTTTAACTGTTTCAATTTGAGAGATAAGCAGTTGGCCTTTTTCAACCCTGAAAGTTTTCAAATTATCAGACTCTCATTCATCTGAGATTGCAGGTTACAGGCAAAGAGTGCCTCTCTTAGCAAAGATGCATGGCTTTCCAGCATCTCTCAGACTGACCTGCTGGTAGTAACACAAGGAATTCATCTTTTTTGTTTCTTTTGGATTTTACTAACAACATATGCCAATACCTTACGTGTTTTTTTAACCATTTGTCCATATAAACATTGTTTGTTTTGCAGTGCATAACACACAATGATTTGACTAAATGTTTTTTAACTGTATAATAAAGCTTACAAAATTTTCAGCTTTCATGGCCTGAGTTATTATACCACTACCTACGTCTGTCTCCAATCCAATATTGTAATTTTAGTTTCTGTTACTTCCTTACTTTCCCAAACTCAATCCATTTGTTAAAGCATGGTTTGCAAAACAAACCAGACCAACCAAAGAACAAAAACAAGAAAAGAAATAATGAAAGCTGGGCCCTGGTAGCTCATACCTATGATCCTAGCTATCCAGGAGGCTGAGATCTGAGGATCATGGCTTGAAGCCAGCACTGGCAGAAAAGCTCTGTGAGACTCTTATCTCCAATTAATTTCTCAAAAGCAAGTGGATCTGTGGCTCAAAATGTGCTAGCCTTTAGCAAAAGAATACAGGGACAGTGCCCAGGTCCTGAGTTTAAGCCTGGTGACCAACAAGAAAAAAAAGAAAAAGAAAGAAAAAGGAAACAATGTCAGAAATGACAATGGTTTAGTCAAATCAGAAATTTGTTTCTCTTTCATGTAAAACAAAAGTTTAAATATTAAAACTACACTGGTGGTACCAAGATTTCATCAAGGATCCAGTGTATTTTGTGTCTACTGATCCAGATTTACCATGAAGCTTGCATCTTTTAGGTTACCTATAATCTAAAAGGGCTGCTGTAGCTCCAGCCATTACTTCTGTGTCAATGCAACAAGGTAGAAATAAATAAAAGAACATTCCTCTATGTTGAATTTATTGGCTTCTTTTAATTAGTTGGGTTTTTTTGAAAATTATTAAAAATAGTAATTTTACATTTCTTTGGCCAGGATTTTCAAATAGTCTCATTTTGCTACAAAGACCAAGGAGCGGTATAATATTTTATTTGTTATGTAAATATAATAGGAATTTGGTTAATGAAAAGATCCTAGTTATTGGATTATGCAATTGACAGTGTTTCTACCAGAGAAGTAAATTTATTCTTTGCCTTGAGACTTTTGTTTTCTTCTTAAAAATATGTTCACTTAAGCTTTGACATCTTGAAAAGACAAAAATATTCCTTCTTCCTCATCATCCTTGTAATTTAAATCATCCCTATTATAACAGCAATTTACTCATCTCTATATACGTATGCCACATTTCCAACCTTTGTGAAAATTAATTTCATTCATTACTCCAGTCTTATTAAAAAAGGAAGAATCTTGTTCTTTATATAGCACAACAATAATTCTTTTACATAGACCTTGTCAACCTCACTGGGCTGTTTCTTTTTTTGTAAAGAACATTACAGGCTGCTACTCTGTTTATCTAAATAGATTTTTAAAAATTGGAAATAACCTTAGAGACCATTTAATTTAATCCTCTCATCTTGCAGATAAGGATTCTGAGACCTGGAGAAAGCATATTAACTTACAAAATTCATCCAGGAAGGAGTCATTAAATGTCTTCATACTTGTATTCTTGGCTTTGTTTGTAATTAACTGTGACTACATATTATATTAATCTGTTTCCTTCCCCCATCAGAAACAAGGGAAAAAATTCCCTTATACAATTTTTACTATATTTTTTAAAGTCTTTGTTTAATCATTTTCAGCATATGTAGGAGATAGGTCACGACTCCAAATAATATTTCCTTTCAAAATTTCTCTTATGGATGAGGATGGAGCAAAGTATATTCATAAATCTGGTTATTTCCTCTCACTGAGGAAATCACACATATGATCATATATCTTCCTCTTCAATGCTCATATATCTTTGGACATTTACATTTATGTGATTGGCAAGCCTTCTCCCGTTATGAATTTCTGAGAAGAATGAAGCAGCCACCTATGTAAGAGGAAATTTCCCTCTTGTTCCTTTTTCTAAAATGAATCTTGTTCTCCCTGTATTTGTTATGTTTATGGAATAAGTTAACAGAATTTACACAGTACCTTTAACAGTCAGGGTACTCCATCAGCCTATAACTTAAAGGGAGAGAATGCTCTGGCATAACATAATCCATATATGTTTTGCTCGATTCCAGGAAGCTCTCTTTCAACTCCCAGCTCTCTTCCCCTGCTGTGATTTTCTTCCTAGGGCTTCTCTTTATCACCAGAATACAGTGAGTTGTAAACAGACATAAAATGTATTTGTTTGTTTTTGTATTGTGTTGAATTTCAGACTATTGGATACTTTCTTCTCTATTCCTTTAGCTTTTCATTTACAGTAAATATGCTATCGTTCTTGCTTTGTTGGGGGAAGGAAGTTTGGACTTAGAAGTCACCAGGCAAATTTTAGATTTAGCACTTTCATGCTTAGGGGCTATGTGTTGGTATTGTTGTTATTGATGTTTCACTTTTTTTTTACATGAAATTCCACATGATCTTGCTTACAAGCAATACTTCCATTTTTCCCTCATCTCTGGGAGGATACACTTGGCTTCAAACCTCTGGACTCACTGCC
Organism: Dipodomys ordii; assembly: GCF_000151885.1. Lineage (NCBI taxonomy): Eukaryota > Metazoa > Chordata > Mammalia > Rodentia > Heteromyidae > Dipodomys > Dipodomys ordii. The sequence continues at coordinate 5,356,936 of NW_012267255.1, read as the reverse complement.
CTATTTCCTTTCTCCATGTCTACCCTAATATCAAGTACCGTTATTGAAGTACTGAAATTATTAATAAATAACATAAATTTATTCTTGTTAATTATACCTCGGCTACAGAAGTCTTCTTTAGTTGTCACTTTCTTACCATAAGAAAAAACAACAAAATTTTCCATGAGAAGCATCTGAGCTCTCCAATAAACTTAAATGGAATTGGGAGCATTTCTTGAACCCTATGGAGCTCAATTACTCTAGGTAACAATTAGAGAATATCAATCCTATCTCACCAAGTAGTGTGCAAGACAACTTGAAATACCTGTATCCAGCTTGTCTTAGATATGTTAAAAGTTAAATGTAAGTTTATGTCACCTTTTTCTATGCCACTATTGGATCTTACATCATTGACAATTATTAGATTCTACTATGCAGGCTTTTATATGTATGTACTTTCCCCCCATTATTTATCCACAAATGCTTTATTATTTTTTCAATGATTTTCCTAAGAATTTATCAATGTATGTTCTTTCAATCTTGCAGAAAAGAAGATATCAAGAAGATAAAATCGCATTTGCATAAAGAAAATAAAACATTTTAGCTTAGATTAAATATCTATGCTGAGCATACTTCTTTCCCTGAAAGCCTGTAGCTAACTAGGATTGTGAAGAAATGATGTGATTTTATTTTGAATAAGTTTTGGGGAGACAACCATATTTCCTTAGCATTTTCTCATCTTATCTGTATAAAGTGGCAACTGACTTAGGTAAAAGCTCTTCAGGAACTGGTCATGTAAACTTAGCTCTAATAAACTAAATGTCAATGTGATTTTAAAAACATACTAAGGAAAAGAAAATCTATTTCATGCTAATTCTAAAAAATGTGTTGGCTTTGCCTGAGAGACTCTTGGTATTTTCTCGGGGTCTGTTTATCTAGTTTTTGCATAGTACAAATTACCAGGGACAGTCCGTGTGAAATATCTTTGGTATTTCTCCCAGTAGATGTTGGCAAAGAAGGCTTTGTGGTCACTCTGCTTCATCATGAGCCCTTTTCTTCAGAAGCTGTAACCTGCAAAGGTCTGAGGGGAAAATGTTCCTGCCCACCATATTCACAAGCAACGAACAGCAGGATCTAAGTTAAACAATGGTAGAATGATGGACTCACACCAACCAACTGACATGGAGCAGAGATGACTATTACAACTTTGACTTAAAGGTCACAAATGGATGACCAGGCACAGACTAGTTATGAGGGATCCGAATAGTAGAAAACAAGCCTTTTATTTATGTTACCACTCAAGCTCTTTCCAAGCGACTACTGCACTGTGGTTGTGACTTGCCCTGTTGTCACACACTTTTCCTCTCTCCTCATGTTACTTATATTTTCCGTGATTATTTGGCCCTGGGTCTACACATGTCATTTTTTTTTTCTGGAAGTTTTTTCTCTTACTTATTTTGTTACAGGCTCCAATTAGGTTACCAACCTTCCAAACTTTCTGTGAGTTGTAGACCTATAAAGTGTTCCCAACTTCAACCAAAGCCAATGCATACTATGTCCAGATAGTACTGCAAAATGGAGGGCACGGCTCTGGCTATGGAAGAGGAAGCCATCTTCTTCACCTTATAGAATACTTCTTCAACTCGGGGTGGACAGGTGAGCATCAGTGAATTACCATCTCTGCTAGACTTACTTGATGGAGTGTACATGTGAATCATCCTCCATGTTGGGTGTCTAATCTGCTATGGTTCTGCCAGGCCCAAAGCAGGCATGCTTGCTGCTTCTACCTTCTTGCCAGCAGATGTTCATGCTTATGCCTATGTATGGCGCCTCTTGGAGGCCAGCATGTATAACACAGACTTTCTGCCCAGATATGGTTCTACTCCCTAGAGCGTGACAGGATTTGGTTTAGGGAGGAGGCGAGGTGAGCCCAGAACATCAGGATAAAAGACAGGCCACAAAGGACATCGTTGGAGAGATTAGGGAAGTAGTAAAACTCAGGATTGTATATGAACTAAGGTTCCAAAGCCTCTGATGCAAGCTTCAATTGTTTAATTGGATTTTCCTTAAAAAATCACACATTTAAAGATAAAGTGGTTAAGCATTTAAGAGAACAACTGGAGGAAATTAAATTCAAGAGTTTGAGTCTTCTGAGCATATAACCCTGTGTGAACCTGCACTGACCAGATGAATGTGAAAATGGTCCTGTTTGTATCTGAATGCGCCTTGTTATTAAGTTGCTTTATTTCCACCAAACAAGACTGAAAGCTGAGTAAGGATCGGAACCTAACAACAACAGCAATAATAATGTCCTTCTGTCTGTTTAATGCATCTTCTTAGTGTCCGTGGAAGACTCAAGAAGGTCTCTGAATGTGCCCCATCTCCTCTGTAATATTCAAATTATTTTCACCTAAACTTCAGAACATCTTGTCCTGTAGCTCATCATCTTTCTTTAGCACAGCTGGAGCCACAGTATGCTTCTTAAACTGTAAACTACAGACATGATCATATAGCTTTTCTGTTTAAGTACTATGGCTAGCCATCATTTTTGGTGGGCAAAAATCCAGATGTCTTCTTGTGATACCCATGACCACCATAATATAGTTCCAACTTATAGGGTTATTCTCTTCTGAGTCATTTGGAAGCAAATATATGGTTACAAATTGAAATTGAAAAGGAATTAGTTATCTCCTTTTATGTGAAAACTTTTTAGAGCCTACCATTATTGTTGTGAGCCAGAGATGTGAGCTCTTGGGGAAACAGTCCTGAGACTTGTCTTCCCTGCCCATGGCCTGAAGTATCAACTGATAAGCCATGAGGCATAGAAAAAGGATGCCTCTCTCATCTTAACCTTGAAGCTAGACATTGAGCTCAGCTAGCTCTATTCATGGGCCCTTTGTTTCCTCTATTGCCAAAGCTTCCATTGCTTGCTGAATGTAACTTTTTATAAACATCTTGATCTATCCCTTTCCTCCTTTATGAAAACATCACTAAACCAGACTTGGCTGCTTTAGTCTCTCATATTTCTGGGTGCTGACAGTTCACCTGATCCCAGCTTTCTCTAAGAGGTGTGTGCACGCATGTGTCTGTGTGTGTGTGTGTGTGTGTGTGTGCATGCACGTGCACACATGTTTTCCTCAATCTCCTACCATCTTCCCTCAGAGATAGTTTGACACAACTGGTCCATGGCATTTTATTACATATACCACAGCATCTACTGAATAATGGATCATGTTGAACTGTCAGCTATTTCACATTAGAGACTGAATTTCTACTGTTTAAAATCAGCTGTTTGATACTGCTTAGGATTTAATTCAACTAATAACTTAGCTAACTAATTCTATACAATTTTTAAAGCCTTCATGTTTGGAGATTCAGAGAAGTCTCAGAAATCAAGAAAAAAATAGTCATGGCACCTCCCTCCAAGAAGTGTATAATTTATAAGATGGATAAATAAAGATAAAAATGCAATATCATATGATATATAAGACACAAGAAACAAAGTTTTTGACAGCTAATTTATTTCCAGAGTTAGGAAAATCATGAAGATAAGAATGTTATAAAGTGTATACTGAGTATTTTTTCTTTTGGGTCTGGTCGTGGGGCTTGAACTCTGGGCCTGGGCGCTGTCCCTCAGCTCTTCAGCTCAAGGCTAGCGCTCTACCCCTTGAGCCACAGTGCCACTTCCGGCTTTTTTTCTTTTTTTATGTGGTGCTGAGGAATCGAACCCAGGGCCTCATGCATGCAAGGCAAGTGCTCTACCACTGAGCCACCTTCCCAGCCCCTACTCTGAGTATTTTAGAACATACTAATTTTCATTAAACAGGTAAAACCAGAGACTAAGTTAAAATTCATCCAGTTGAAATGGAATTTTTTTATTTTGCACACTATTTAAAGAAACATGTAGGAAAAGTAAAAAATGACGTAATAGAAGGTCAACTTAACCTTGAGGAAATGTTCTTTCTAAAAATTAGGATTTTGGAATATAGTATAGGTTTCTGTAGGAAAACTTACACACATTCCTGGAATTGCTCAAATATGAGTATCACTCCTTGACTTCGTAGAAAAAGATGAAGCCGCAATACTTATGATGAAGTTATTTAGTGGGGTAGAGAATACAAAAGTTAGATTTTTTCCATATATGCCATTTTTCTCATCCTGTGACACAAATAGTGATTTCATTTTCACAGCTGAAAAATGAAGACAATGAACAGAAATGTTGCTGAAGTTAAAAAGGACCAGGTAGTTGAAAATACTTTACAAAACATAACTTGCTATAATTTGAGACATTATTACTTGTATTGACAATAACAAAACCAGTATAATTATCTTCCTTTCTTCCGGTAAGAAAAGTATCAATTACAAGTGATCTTTCCATAGTGACCATTGGTCAATAAGTTACTTAATTGAGTCATGACTTTGCCTATAAGAAGTAGTTTATGACCTTCCACAGTTTCCAGAATGCTTTGGATTGGCACAAAGTCACTCAAGTAAAGGAGAATTTGTTTAGACATCATTCTCTTATATACTTATATAATTGTTCAGTAAGGATAATAGGATGAAAATAACAGTATTTGCTAGATTTAGACTTTCTATAGTAATAACCTCCTTAAAAAAATCTTGAGTCTTGCAGAGTGGCTTAAGTGGTAGAACATCTGCTTAGCAAAAGTGAGGCCTTGAGTTCAAATCTCAGTACTTCCCCGAACAAAACAAGACAAAAATCTTGACAGGAATGATTATTATTTCTTGCAAAGAAGCTTTTATAAGAACTAAACGTGATTAACTTAGATACACTGAATGCCCATTACGGAATACTACATATAGGTATGAAGTTATACATGATGTGCCAAAGAAATAATCCTATGTCTGATATTATCATGTTAGTCAGCTTTCTATTGTTGTGGCAAATACCTGAGACAAATTAACTTCTAAGAAGGAAAGGTTTATTGTGACTAAGTTGCAGGAAGCTCAGTCTCTAGTGCCTTGATCTTGTTGCTTTGAACCCGTGGTGGTCCAATGAGAGTCCATGGCTACATGAGGCAAAGGGAGAGACAGAAAGGGATCAGAGTACAAATACCTTCTTCACAGGGAATGCCCCATTTCCCTAATTTCCTTCCAGTAGTCCACATCTCTTAACAGTTCCACCACCTCCCAATAATCTCATAGGAAGACAGTCAAACCTTCACTATATGGGTCTTGGACTAGGGCCATCTTTGTCTAAATTAAAGCAGCTATCATCTCTCTTCATTAAAATACATGACTGGATCATAGCTCTGCTCTTGCATTTTCTCTTACTTGTTTTCATCTTGTTCTCTTGCCTCAATCTTCTCATTCTTAATTCTATCATAGGATATTAGGAACCAGGGAATTTTTTTAAATAAGTTTTTTTTATTGTGAAAATAACTATACAGAGGGGTTACAGTTACACGAGCCAGGTAATGTGTACATTTCTTATCAAGCATTGTTGCCTCCTCCTTTGTTTTCCCCTACCATTCTCTCCCTCCCACCTCCACAACTACACTCCCCTCCCACTCCTAAATTGTAAAGTTCATTTTTCAACATAGTGTCTTGTACATCTCATTGTTACAATGGGTCAACCTGTATCCCTATTTTCACATTTTTGTTTTTTTCCTTCCCCTCCCCAAATTATACCATCAAATATAGTGAAAAAGAGGTTATACTGTGGGGGAGGGACATACAAATCAACAAAAAAATCACATGGTACCTTACAAATACGTTAGAAACAATAGCAAGAAAGACAAAACCACTTGTGTCCCTATCTTGGGGTTTCTTTCACTTAACTTCATCTTATCTGGTCATATGTATGTAGCTTTTGATCTTTTCTACTTGTCCCAGATACATATTAGTTATTGCAAATAAGGGAACTTCTTTATGACAAAAGGGACATTCTTTACAGTAATAGTCAGTGCTCATGCATATAAATATGGATGCTTTCTTATCTATCTAAACTGCTAGCTGGATAGAAACTATTTTGAAGCCTACTACCAAATGTTGTTGCATTTATGTTTCAAAGAAGAAAATTTAAGAGATATGAGTCTTTTTGTTCTGTACACAAACTTAGTGTTCTCTAAGGAAAAATGTCTGGGGCTTCAATAACAGGTGTTTTTATGGTTTGGCTGGAGTTTAAAGGCAGAAGATGAATACTTCCTAGTCTGAGTGCTACTGTATATAACTCGTAACATCACTCATATGTTCTTCCTTCTGTCTGTCCTCATTTCTTTCCATCAAAAGCTCTTCACCCATGTATAGAATTTGGAAGTAATAGCTCTTTTTGGTTTCTACAAAATGTTTTCTCAGCAAGAGTTTGTTATTTAACTGTTTGAAGGCTATCAAGCTTGAGTTTCTCGTTTACATATTTAATCATAAGTATATAGCAGAAAATAATCAAGAAAATGTTTGCATTAGCCTATCCTGGGGAAAAAATTCTTTCTTTGATTTTTGTTAAAGCGTACCATTCACTAGCGAAGTAGTCTGTAGACATTTGTGTGCTCTTTTTATCTTTCATGATGTATGATTCGAAAGGACTTACACATTTTTAATAGTATGGAGTATCAATACCAACTTTCTGAGCTGGTTTACAGTCGCATATAAAGTAGGTCAATAATGAAGTTTTAACCTAGCCTGCATCAAGGTCCCAATAAATGATAAAATGCTCCTCCTACAATGGGTCCCTGTTCCTTTTGTATCTATTACATGCTTTTATTTATTATATATATTATAATGAAATGTTTAAATCCATTGAAAGGAGACCTATGTATCTATATTATACCAAAAATATATAGACCTTGCTTTTTACTTTATAGAGAAAAAGATAAACATCCTTTTCTTGCAATTAACTTGGTTGGAAAAGAATAAAAATGGTTCCCCTATACCATCAACTCTGTTCTTTTCTAAAGGCATCTGGGACACAGGGAAAGGCTCTCTTTCTCTCTGGGTTACAGTGCTGCACATTTGCCATGGTTTTCACTTTCAATCAAGGGGCCATTACAAGTACTATCCACTTATATTCCATTACAATTGATTAGATATTATACATCAAAAAGTAGAAAGAGGATATTTAAGATTTTATGAATGCCAGCAAAATGATTAGAGCTCACAAAAGCTTTGAATTCTGAAACTTGGCTTCTATCTTGTCCCTTACATAAGCATCTTTGATCTTCCCTTTATCCAGCTTTTTAGATGGCTTTTACGTGGTCTTATGATTGTTTTATTATTTTAGGAGAATTTAGTCATGTCGACTTTTTTAAAACTGGAAGACATTTTTAAGGTTCCATCCCATTACAATTCAGAGAATTTCTTTTTTTTTTGGTAAGATTTCTCAATCGCTATTCTTTTATTTATTTATTGTGAAAATACTGTACAGAGGGGTTACAATTACATGGGCAAGATAATGAGTACATTTCTTATCAAGCATTGTAGGCTCCTCCTTTGTTTACCCTTCTCATCCCTTCCCAGCCTCCCCGCACCCAATCCTCCTCCCTCCCCACCAAAGTTGTAAAGTTCATTTTTCCACATAACGACTTGTACATCTCATTGTTGCAATGGGTCCACCTGTATCCCTATTTAAATGATTTGTTTTTTCCCTTCCCCTCCACAAATTATACCAACCTCAAATACAGTGAAAGCAGGGGTTATACCGTGGGGGAGGGACATCAGCGAATTTCTTAAACTAGATTAGTATTTGTTCTTCCATGTGTTATAACTGATAGAAATTATAAAGTCTAGTTTATAATCCTTGCTCTTGCATAAAAGAATTCTGTGTCCTTGGGCCAATCATTTATTTGATCTGCTTTACTCTTTCTCTTTATATAATGGGATATTGTCACCTTTTTTATTTTTAGGAGTAATGCCGTTAGTTCATTGAAAACTCTGCTGTCAGTATGTAGCATTGATATAAAGCCCATGTTTTAAGGTTAAGCTTATCATAAACATTCTCTAATAGCAAGAAGATACTGTGCAAAGGGCTGTCAAACTTCTTTCCAATTTTATTGTTTGCCCATTAATAACAATCCTTCATGTGCATGGGCAGATTGCCAACACTGTGTAAAGGTTTCCTGTGGAAATCCCCTTAAGTCTAATCTTTCAAAATTGATTCAGGATTTGGAAACACCTGGAAGTTTTGTTTCTACACAGAAACCATCTATTAAAATTATAATTTCTGTTATTATAGTTCCACTACTACTTATTTATGACATCCTAATGCATACACAATTTTTGAGTACTCATTCTCTAACAGACCCTTCTAGATGCTGAGGAGACATATTGCCAAACAAGAACCCGAGCCCTTCTACTTTGATGGGGAAGGAGACCATATCAATTTGGTGAGGCAAATTTCCCAGGAAGTCAAGAAAAACATTCATTGATAATGCAGTAAAATGGACCTGCACATTCTTCTTTCTTTCCCTTCAATTATGCACCTGAAGTAGGATATTTTTCCTCACATCTGATTTTTATTTCTCCTGGCTTGAGTGATGTTGTCAGTTTGCAAACAAGTCATTCGCTGTCATAGTCACGTCAACATCTCCCATCTTTCCTCCTGTGTCCTGTGATCAGTACACTTAAGCCTATGTTGCCTAAAGTATTTGCCAAGAATAAAAACCCACTAAAGGCTCAGAAAAGGCTTTTTAAAAGACTTACAGCAAAGAACTCTCTAACTTAAAAGATTTTTCAAGTTTATTTTGACCACAAACTGTGCTCCTCTCTGCCATCTTATAACTTGATACTTATTATCTCGGTATCAGATATTGACAATTGCTGCATGGAACAATCCCAAAAACACCTACTAGCTTATTCCTTATAAATCTCTTTCAAAGGCTGTCTTGATTTTTCAAAAAAAAGTTCAAAATAAGAATCTGCCCATTGGAATAAATTGTTAAGGTAAAAGAAATTGTTTATCAATAATGTAACTAGGAGATGCATTTAGTTAGGAGAAGATAACAAGTACAAAGCTTCATTTCTATATTAAGACCAGCATGTTATTCAAACTAAATGGAGAGTAGAATTAAATAGATTAGTAACTGTTATGGTATTAAATAGACTTAGGGTTTGAAAGAAGAAGAACTGTTTTAGGTGTAATAGTAAGGTGTTGAATGAGAACAAGTATAAATATACAGCTAGTTGACTCAGATATTTCTAAAGCCTTTGAGATAAAGTATTACTATTTGATGTACAAAGTGAAGTACTTATGTTACATTAATACAATGATTGTCTTGGAATTGAAGATTCATTTTCTTACTGTTTAACTCATGGATTTTTTTCATATTAACTTTAATAAAATTAATTTTTTTCTGGATTAAAACTGTAATTTGCTGACTTTTTGTAACAATATTGTGAGTGAATTTTATACCACTCTTTTCTGGTATGTTATTTTCTTACAATGCTTCTTGCAAGCATGTGGGCCCACTTATCCATGCAGAGGAGGTCACCCTTTATAAAGGTCCCTGATTTGATGATCAAAACATAATAAGCAATATTTGCTAACAAATGTTAGTATAACATTTGGACCTCATTTTTTGCTATATCCTTATATTAGTAACTCCTTTAGTAGTTATTTTAGTGATAAGATGGAATTTTGTATGTTAAGTGATAAGTGCATAGCTTGAATAGAAACTAGTGTTAAAGAATTCCACTTTTTTTCATATATTTGTTGCTCTAAAACCAGAACATTTCCAGATTTTAAAAAAGAAAGAAAGAAAGAAGGAGGTGACAATGTTTCTTATGGGCCAATCAAATATTCATGTATCTCTCACATTTATGTCAAGAACTCTCCTCCTCAGCTCTAAAAGATGTGGACACAGCATGGGTAGAAAAACTGACGCATCACAACCTGGAAAAATTATGTTAAGTGAAGTAAGTCAGGCCTGGAGAGAATGTTTTCCCTCATATGTGGATCTAAATTTAGATTATAGATGTGTAACTAAATATGTTGGGTGGTGTGCAAGTGTAAGTGAAACAAGGAAGATTCTAGAGAGAACTCATATAGTATAATTCTTTAGAAAATCAAAGTTCCACAAATTAAACACCAGGAAATGGGTACTTGGAAGGGGTAGGGTAGGTACAAGAGGAGAGGAATACAGGAATGAAGAGAAGGGTAGGGGGAATACAATCAAGAATTCAATGTATATCCAACAAAATTCTGTGAAGTCAAGGAAGCAGGGAGTCGGGAGAGATGGCAAGAATTGAAAGGGATGATATTGATCAAGATGCATTGTAATTATAAACTGCTTTGTTTAATGGTAATTCCTTTGTACAACTACTTAAAGATAATTTTAAAAGAAAAGAAAATAGGTGATCAGCAGAAAGAATAGTCTTCTCTAAAAACCATAGCTTTATTTTTGCAAAATTCCTATAATTCTAAAAACCCCTTAGTGCTTTCCAAAAATACTTATTTTATATTATAATACTTACAATATATTTTATATTATAATACTTATTCTTATATTAATCACTGACAGGAAGGGGCGCTGTTAAAAAATAGTGTGTCAATATGCAAAATCTCTTCTATTAGGTAAAATCATTAACAATTTCTTTTTCCCACTTAAAAAGCAATTGTCTCTATTTTTTTTTTACTATGTGAAAGACTCTTTTGGATGATGATAAACTGATTTATATTCATTTCCTGTCTTTTCCTTCTCTAACATGTTCTTGGGTTGTTTAAGTTTTCCTCCCAGATTTTATTCTTCTACATTATCAGATTTGGCAGTCCTTTGGAAAGATCAGCGTATTTAAATGTTTACAGCAGCTGAGGAAATAATACAGTTACATCCATTCTGAAAGGTGACAGTAGTGCTATTGAAAGTATGTGAGAGAAGCTATGGGGAGTTATAATGTATTACCTTTCTCCACTCAGGTCCAAAATCTTTAAACTGATCTAATATCCCAGGATAAATTGCATGATAGATTAGCTCTGTTAGCCTATGGAATAGGGTCATTTTTTGATATTTTACAGTCTCCATGCACTTCTACCAGGTTTTCTTGAATGATTTTGTGGGTAACAATTTAGCAATGCATTAGGAAGCTCACAAAAATATTCTCCTCCTTGCTGATTCTTAGAGAAACCTTGAGGCTCATTTTTTTAAAGCTGTTTCACATGCTTATGGAATAATGAAGTTTTTTTAGGGGAGGGTAATTATAGCCTTATGTGAAGATGCAATAATCACTTATGGGATAAAATTAGTGATGAAAGTATTTAATCCTTAGAGAGGCTCATTTTGTGTTATCATTTCAATGTTATTTGAAACATAAGAACTAGTTTTGGAATAGCAAAAAGGTAAATACTTGATTGTAAAGTCATTAAGAACTTATTAACAGTCATAAAAACAGTCATAAAAACAATGTAGAATGCATGACATGATAGAGACCTGTCTCTATTGCCTTTCAAAATGGAAGTAAGTGTATGGAACTGATTGGTCACACCTGTAATCCTAAATACTCAGGAGTTTCAGATCTGAGGATTATGGCTCAAAGGTAGCTCAGGAAGAAAAGTCCATGAGACCCTTATATCCAATTGAAAACATCAAAAAAGCTGGAAGTACAATGCTTGATAAGAAACGTACTCATTTCCTTGCCCATGTACTTGTAACCCCTTTGTACAGTATTTTCACAATTAAAAAAATGATGCTAATCAAAATGAATTCCATGATATGGAAATAAGAGGGTTTAAAAAATATAATGTGTGAAGTTCTTTCTTTCTTTTTCTTTCTTTCTTTCTTTCTCTTTCTTTCTTTCTTTCTTTCTTTCTTTCTTTCTTTCTTTCTTTCTTTCTTTCTTTCTTTCTTTCTTTCTTTCTTTTTCTTTTCCTTTGTTTTCCCCCCGTTATCATTATTTTTTATTTTGGTAACCTGTATTTTGTATATATATATATATATATATTTATCTGATTTGGGGAAGAGAAGGGGAAAACAAAATGGTGAGATAAAGGACTCACAAGATAGTATGTTGGAAATAAACGTTACACTTGAAGGGGAGGGTAGTTGGGGGGGGGATGGGAGGAAACCAAGGGAGGGAGTAACAATATTCCATAAGAAATTACCTTACTTATGTAACTGTAACCCCTCTGCTATCACCCTAACAATAAAATAAAATAAAAACCTAAAAAAAAAAAGCTGGAAGTAGAACTGTGGCTCAAGTTGTAGAGTAGACTCAAGGACAAAAGCTCAAGGACAGTGCCTAGTCTCTGAATTCAAGGTATAGGACAGATATACAGACAGGCAGAGAGGCAGGAAGGTAAACAGTTAGACACACACACACACACACAAACACACACATACAGACATACATACATGCATACTCTCAAACATACACAAACCAAAACCAAACCAAAAAATAACCAATAGCCAGTTGCCAGTGGCTCACACCTATAATCCTAGCTACTCAGGAGGCTGAGATCTGAGGATCGTGGTTCAAAGCCAGATCCAGCAGGAAAAGTTCATTAGACTCTTATCTCCAATAAACCACCGGAAATCTGGAAGAGGCGCTTTGGCTCAAGTGGTAGAGCACTTGCTTTGAACTGAAGAGGTGAGGGACCTCACCTAGGCCCAGAGTTCAAGCCACAGGACTGACAAAAGAAAAAAAAAGCAAGTATTCTTACTGCTGGCTGAGCTTTAAGAGTACCCATAACTATAAAGTTCTTGAATGAAAAGTTACTTTTTCCTTACCACCTTCCATTTACAGCCTACAATATTTGGAAAATTATGTTAATGTATAAGATCTTCTATTCTAGGGCTCGTATTATTTTTCAACTAGATCTTGCACTTATTAGAAGTAAAAACTTGACTATATCACTTTACCCTCTTATGCTTTGGTTGCTTATCAGTAATATTGGGAGACTAAAATCACCTACTTTTTATATGGATTAAAGGAATAGTTTGGCATTGCTTAGAATATTGTCTACCACATGATGAGTCTGTGTAAATGCTCGTTATTATTCTTTTTTTTTTTTTTGGTCGGTCGTGGGGCTTGAACTCTGGGCCTGGGCGTTGTCCCTCAGCTCTTCAGCTCAAGGCCAGCGCTCTACCACTTGAGCTACAGCGCCACTTCCGGTTTTCTGGTGCTTTATTGGAGATAGGAGTCTCATGGTCTCTCCTGCCCGGGCTGGCTTTGAACCGCGATCCTCAGATCTCAGCCTCCTGAGTAGCTAGGATTACAGGCGTGAGCCACCAGCGCCCGACTCGTTATTATTCTTGACACTTTTTTTGTTGGTACTCCAAAAATAGTAGTGTTGGGACTGGGAATGTGGCTTAGTGGTAGAGTGCTTGTGTAGCATGCATGCAGCCCTGGGTTTGATTCCTCATAACCACATAAACAGAAAAAGCTGGAAGTGGCACTGTGGCTTGACCCAAAGAAGCCCAAGGGCTCAGGCCCTGAGTTTGAGTTCCAGGACTGATAAGAATAACAAACAAACAAACAAAACAAAACCAGTAGTGTAAGATGGCAAATGTTATATGCTTATTGAATGATGAATTAAGGAATGCTAGTGAGCCTATATTTCTTTCCAGTTTGATTTTTCACTAAAAACAAAAACTCCTGCTGCAAGACTGAAAAATAATGTATTCTTGTGCAGTAAACATGAGAGCAACTTTAACACTATCTCACCCCTCATCGTTCTACTCCAGCTTGAACAAATGAGAGAGCAACCTGGACAGCTATAAGTAACTTTTCCCCACAGCCATCTAAAGACAAGAAGGATATCCCACCTTCCTGCCACCTTTTAAAAGTTGGTGTTAGAAAAGGCTTTTCCTACTGTGTTTTCCCTCCTGATAACTGTGTTACTTGGACATTGAATCCAATAAGATGTGGGTTTTTTCCCCAAAATAAGAAAGGCCAAACTTAAATTGTCTAAATTTGCAAATATTTTTACCCCCACCCCCTACTGAAAGTCTACAAAGGCCACGACTTGGGCTTGGCTTCTCCTAGTAATGAATCTTGTTTCTCTTGAAATTCCCTCAGCTCTGTCTTCCTCTGAGTGTTTGTTTTATCGGGAGGTGGTGGCCAGTTTCTGACCTCACTACTGCAGGCAGCAAAATCTCAAAGGTATTTTCCCTTCCTGCATTCCTCATTTAGTAATAAGAACACGTTTCCCCCCCAGATTCCTTATCCTGCCAAAAAAAAAAAAAGAAAGAAAGAAAGAAAGAAAGAAAGAAAGTACTTGTCTTTGATTGGCCTGAACAAAACCACATGCTTTTTCTGATTGCCAATTCCTCAGCTTCGGTGTTAGATGTTAAGGAATGACCACAACTAGTCTAAGCTAATAAGGGTCCATCATCTGAGCTAGATTTAACATGTAAACTGCCTGGCTATGTGGATGAAGAATTAGCAAGTCTTTCACAACATTGCCTACAAACACCTACAACCTCTCCATTGCTCTGGTACTTTCAGTAACTTGAAGCAGATCCCCATCTGGAGAGAGGAAACTTTTTCACCTTGAGGTATTTCCTCCAAAGCAGTCCCAGGGATTTTCCCTCATTTGGATCTACCTTGATCTAAATTGAATATACATCTTGGATTTAACAACCTGATTAAATTGATTTTGAGCAGTATTGTTGGCTTCATTTCAGAGAGATGTTTTACATCCAAACTAAAACACTTGGTTAGATGTTTCAGTATATTAAAAATATGCCTGAACCTCGTTTTTCTGACTCCTTGGGTTTGATTTTCTGTAGACTGTTGTATCTTTTCTATTTTCACTTTGCTCCCCAGGGTTTCCCATACACCACAATTCTACCCTCTCTTTTCTCTTTTTTTTCCTCTTTGCTTTGTTTTTCTTTTATTCTTAAACCAGCCTATAATTGAGACCAGATATTTAAACTTTTCTAAAACTGACCTAACATCGTTACCATGTATAGAATATCCCTGTTAATACAAAAGCTTTATCCTTCTTTACAGATTAGAAAGCCAAGAGCAACAAGAGTTTTCTTGGGCTTTTTGCTTTAAAAAGTAGAGGTTTGAATTCAGGGCCTTGTGTTTGCTGGGCAGATGCTCTACCAGTTGAATCAAAATCCCAGCCATTTTTGCCTTCTTCTACAGTTTGGGTGCTCCGTTTTGTGAAGGACCAGATTTGGAACATTATTGGTTTATCCATGCCTCCCTTAAAGGTAAAAACAATTATAGGTATAATCATAGCTTGTTTTTTGAGATGAGGTATTTTTATATACTACTAATAAGATAATGTTTATGTGAACAAACTTGGTAAAAAAAATCATAGATATTGAACTTTCCTCTATATTCTGGTAGTCTAACAAATATAGAAAACAGGAGAAATACATGATAAAGATTCATCCATGAAACATATACAAAAACCTAAACCCCAGTGTTGATAGTGATTATTATCTGCAAGAGAGAATACAATTTCTTTCTTCCCCCATTCTCTTTTTCTTTTCTTTCTTATTCTCTGCATACACACACATACACACGCACACACACACCACACACACATTTAGCTTCTAAAATGAGAAATTATAAAAATGATTACATACCAATTTTTACTAGTTTTTTTTGCCCTGGGTAACTTCAAATATCCTGATACTCATAATCTTTACTCCTTTACTACCATGCCAGCCTTCTTATTTGTAAGAAGTGTTTTGCTTTTTGTTTTGCAAGAGTTTTGTTGTCAGGTAAATTGTTATACCCTAGTAGTATGGTGAATAAATATGCTTGTAATTACTAAAATATGCACACCAATTGTGCTAAGTTCTATGAAGAAAATAGTTTGATGGAGACTAGGAGAGCTTAGGAGAAACTAACTTAGATTCAATTATTAGGCAAGACCCTTTGGAAAAGAGGCCATTTAAAGTGACACTTGCATGATGAGAGGTAAATAGGAAAAGATAAGATAAAAGCTTTCTTGATCTATGTAAAAAGTAGCCTAGTAAGTCTTCTGGGCACAGTGGGTACGGCTTACAGGAAGGATATGGCCAGCAAGACTTTGAGTGAGAAACATGGAGTCAAGTTAGGGAGAATGGATTTCACTTCACATATAATAGGCCTTCATTTGTTTTAAAGTGGATAGAGGCCTTCTCAGGGTTTAAACTTAAAACTTAGGGATACTAGCTATATGACAAATAAGAAAGGACAAAATTGGGAGACTCAACTTCAGAAATTGCCCAAATATCTCAGGCTAGAGATGACGACATTTTGACTGGAATGGCAACAATAAAAAGTGGGCTAAGCAATTGAGTTAATGATGTATTTGGGAGGTAAGAGCAACTTCGGACTAAAACATTCCATTTAGACATTGAAGGATAATGAATCAAGAATTTCTCCTGGGCTTCTGATATGAATAATTGGAGAAGGTCAGAAGATCAAGAAAAAGGTACTTTGAAAGTTTGATTCTAATTAAGTTTAAATGTAGCTGTCAAGAAAGCAGTCAGTTATACAGTGGTGCTCAAAAAGAGGAATTGTAGCTAGAGAACTTTGGGAACTGTAAGCAAGTATGGTTAACAGCATGACACTGGTTATCAACTAGAGATGGGAGTAAGTAAGACGATACAAGTAAAGCTACACCTCTGAAAAAAAATCTTGTGTTCGGATCAGGTGGAGAAAATGGAGCTGGTAAAAGAACAGGAGAACATGTGGTTCCAACAGAGATATCAGGCAACCTAAAGGCAAGAGGAATCATTGGAACCAGTCATTTCATAAAGATGGTGAGTACACAGTCTTTGATATTGTTGTGTACACATCACTTGTGACTTGGAACAACATTGTGTTGGAGTAGCAAGAGAAGATGCCATTCTAAATTGTTACAGGTAAGAAAGGCATGGAGACATTGGTTGTAGACAATGATAGTTGTGCCTGTCATTCTTCCCTTGTTACAACAAAGGTTTAATAGTCATGTGACCATGATCATGCTGAAGAAGGCAGTATTTGCTAAGCCATTCTCCTCTCAGATAAGTATTCTAAATCTTTTTTTTCCCCTTCAGGGACTCTCTCCCCTCTCCTTCTGTCTCACATTCCCCCCAACAAAAAAGATACAAATCAGAATTGCCATCTGGTGAGGAGAAGCAGCAGATCTAAAGATGTTTATAAAAAAACAAAATGAAACCCAAGAGAGACAATGTAAGCCAAAAGAAAGGGGGCAGATGGATAAGCCTGCACAGAAGAATGGGCCCTTAGCCTCTGCACATTCAATAAATGATGACTAGCTATTGACAAGGTAGGGGACAGGAGAGCAAGACAAGCACATCAGAGGGAAAGGCACTCCTTCATAACAGCTGCTGCTGCCACCACCAACCAGCTGCTTGGGTCCACAGCACAGAACTTTCTCATCTCCTTACAAGTCTCTGAGGCAGCTCAACTCACTCCCTGATAACTGCTGTCGTCGAAGAGTTGTCATGTGTGATTTATACTACAGTGAGCCAGAACTTGTTAAATTACTGAGTAGACTAATATTTCACATTGAATGAATGATGTTTATTCTACTTTCTCTATATCTTGGGGTTGTATGACCCTGAAAGCCAGATTGAATATGCAACCAAACCCTAGTTATAGGTTTTCCAGCTAAAAAGAGAAAGACAAAGGCTGTAGGTATGGTTCAAGTAGTAAAACTAGCCTATCCATATGCCCGCAAAGAAGGTTTATTTTAGAGATGTAAAAGAGATTAGGGATTAGACCCAAACTGAGATGAGGTGTAGGAGGATCAAAATCAAGCTAGGCCTAGGTTATTTTACTCTTCCCAATTACTCATTTGAATGTTAGAATTTCTGTTCTCGATTTTCTTTTTACATGGGTGGTTTATCATACTATCACTTATCCATGTCCTTTATGAGGAGTTCCTATACTGCCTATTCAAGTTCTCTGTTACCTAAAAGGAATTGGCATATAAATAAATCCATTCCTTTAAGGAAAGGGAGGCAGGTATTGACAGGCAGTGGTGGCTCATATCTGTTATCCTAGCTACTCAGGAGACTGAGATCTGAGGATTGCGGTTCAAAGTCACTCTGGGGAAGGAAAGCCAGTGCAACTCTTGTTTCTCATTAAGCACCAGAAAACTGGAAGTGGATCTGTGGTTCAAAGTGGCAGAGTGTTTTCCTTTAGCAAAACAGCTCAGGGATAGAGCCGAGGTCCTGAGTTCAAGCCCTATGATAGACAGAAAAAAAAATCGAGGTAATAATTTGCTAAAATTTAAAAACCTCTTAGAATAGGACAACGTTATTTCTGTCAAGCTTATTTCTAAAGAGAAGGGATCAGTCAACTCATCAGTAATCAAATATCAGCTTATTAAGTCTGGATATAGCAAGTTGCTTTGTTCTGGTTATGGGATACAAAGACCAACTAGGTCTTCTCAGAAGATGTAATCTACAGATAAACTAGTATCTTTAAGTAGGAGTCACAAGATCCATATAAGAGGAAAATGACAGCAATAACTAGTTTATTATTTTTTTATACAATACTAAAACACCACTAGTAATATTAGCATTTTATAACAAACACAGAATTTATAAGTTTTCTTTAAATTAGTAAAAATAAGTGTGTAATGCATTTTTTCTTATTCCATTTTTTATTTTTATTTTTTTATTTATTTAGTCAGTCATGGGCCTGAACTCTGGGCCTGGGTGCTGTCCCTCAGCTCTTCAGCTCAAGGCTAGCGCTTGACCACTGGAGCTACAGCACCACTTCCGGCTTTTTCTGCTTATGTGGTGCTGAGGAATTGAACCCAGGGCTTCATGCATGCAAGGCAAGTGCTCTACCACTGAGCCACCTTCCAAGCCCCATTTTTTATTTATTTTTTTAAAAAAATTTTATTGTGAAAATACCATACAGAGGAGTTACAATTACATGGGCAAGATAATGAGTACATTTCTTATCAAGAATTGGTACCTCCTCCTTTGTTTCCCCTTCCTATCCCTTCCCATCTCCCACCACCACCATTTTAACACAAACAGTTATCCACTGTAATCTGATATTACTTGGGGGACAGTTAGAATAGGAGCTGGGAGATCAGTCACTTACAGGAGAATTAGGAGAGTCAGGGATGATTTGAATTGAGTATATCAGAGTTGTGAGCTGAGAAATTGGGAACCAAAGATAGATAAGAATGGGAGTGTAGAAGAGAGAATGAAAAAGTAAGAAAACTCAGATGAATATCTGAAACAATAATATTGCACATATAAAAATGCTAATAATATTACCAATTTGATTCTTCAAAACTGCAGAGCATCAGAATGTCAGTATTAATTACAATTACTAAAGAAATTTGGGGAAATCCTGGCAAATGTTTGGCATTTGCTTTCCTTTCTTCAAGACTCATGCAAGACCACCCAGGAAGCACTTTTCTATTCAGCCTATAATTACTAGGTTTCATCTTTCTTATTGCTTCTGACAAAGAAAAACATATGTTAACGTGCTCTAGTCTCAGTGCTAGCATTTACCACTAATGATTTAATTACCATGGCATGCAATCTATGTACACATTTATTCTATTCATTTCCTGAATTAAGTAAATCTTCCATGACCCATGCTTATTTGGAAAGTGACAGTGAAATGCAAGAACGAATCCAAAACTTTAATGGTTTCATCTATAAGCTGAGGGAGGTGGTATTAATTCACTCTGCATTTGTTGATGGAGCATTGTAGAACACAGGAGGAAAACAAACATGAATAAGATGCCATCTATGCAAGAGCTTATCCTTCAGAGAGGTAAGGGAAATATCTGTCATAAACAATTAAATCACAGAGTGGCAGGTGTGAAGAGAGAGAACAAGATGCCACAGTGAATTTCAGAAAGGACTTCATTCCAGGCTGGAGGTGGTAGAGAAATAGGCAGCCATGGAAAGGACATCAGGAATGAGCCCTGAGCAGGGACTTGGAGTGAGGCAGAAGAAATTCATTGATATTCCAGGCAAAGAGCCATGAGAGGCATCCTGAAATTGAAGAGAATAAGACAGGTTTTTGGGAAGTAAGATTAGTTGTCCATGTGGCAAGGTCAGACACAGAAATGTGTATCAGGAGAAAGGAGTGAGGGATAGATAGAAGAAAAGCAAAGCAAGACCGTTAAAGGTCTCTGTTTCATAGTGTTTGAACTTTAATGGAAGCCATATTTGAGTCCCTGGGAAAAATTATCAAGGAAAGGACATAAATGTAAGTGCATTCTAGAAAGCTGACTCTGGCGATATGAAAAGTGAAACAGAGAAAATAAGAACATAGGGAGTTAGAAAGCCGCTGTAATATCATTGAAAAAGTAAAATAAAGAGTCAAAATGACTCAGTGTTGAGGGGAAAAGAGGTAGACTTGTGGTCTTGGTTTCTCAAGTGCTTGGATGGTAGAGTTATTTGATAAGCTGAGACACATTAATTCTTTCATTCACTAAATTCATTGGATGTCTATGCCAGGTGTTATTCTGGGTGCCAGGGATAGAGATATAACAATATGAACAAGATCCTTTTGCTCGTAATTCTAGTGGTGAGAGTAGCATGAGTTTACAGAGAAGAAACTGGTTTCATTTCAGTGTTTGGCTGAACATCTAGTTCGAATTTAGTAGGAAAGTAGCAATATTGTCTAAAGACAATGAGAGAAGAAAGAACATCTGAAGACTTTTGAAGCCAAGAGAATGAATGAGAACACAGAAGAATATGAAGTACAGGATAATGGATACATATTAGAAAACTGATAGGGAATCTTGGGCCACAAATTCAGAGATGTTAATAGGGAGAGAAAGAATCTTCTATAGGCAGAAATAGCAGTGAGGTACCTACTACAAAGTAAATACAAAGTAGGTAAGAGGATAGAGTCACCAAAATGATGAAAGCTCACTTACTTTTAGAAGGCTAGAAATGTTGGGGGAACCAATTTGTGCAGATACAATGCCCTTCTATTTTCAGCAGCAGAAGAAACAAAACAGTAGATTGATGAAGAGATGACGGGTTCCAGGTTTCTTCAAGGGAGGTCACAGCATTGGAAACATTGGGCCTAGTTGTATGTTGATCAGAATAATGAACCATGAGTTTTAAGAAAAGAACAGAGGGTCCGAATGAGTAGGACAGAATCAGGGAGCCAGTAATTTATCTATGAGCTTCAAGAACAAACTGTTGGTCATCAAGGAGAAGACAGGAGCACTGTGGCAAATACAGCCTTGCTGTGGAGGTGTGGGGGAGGGTGGAGGTGAGGGATGAAAGGAACCCTGTGAAAATGGACAATGAAGGAGAATTCATTTAATAGAGCTCCTGCAGAAAACGTTTCAGCAAATAATGAGGTTTGAAGAAGAAAACCACAGAGCCATAAGAGGTTTATGTTCATGAAACAAGGATTGCGTGCTGGAAGTGCTTTGCTACTGGCTGTAGTGAAAGGGACAGAGACTTGAAACATGGCATGTTCCCCAATGGCTCTTATGTGGTGCTCATGCACAGTGAGAAGACAGTTGGGTGTGAAACCTTGTCTATCAAATTGCCAGTCTTGGTCTATCCCCAGGTTTGTCTTTAAGTATTTTGTAGCATATTTTAAATTTCAAAATTTATCATGAGCCAAACACATTTTTCAAAAGATAAAGAAATAAAGCCCCGAACGTACTCCTTACCTGACTTATATAACTTTAAACCCTCTGCAATAACACCTTTAAAATAACATCTTGACAAAAGTCACCTGTACAATGACAGTAATAAAATAAAATAAAATAATATATTATAGACAAAAACTATACAAAATCTTAATTGGAAAAGTGTTTGAAATGCTTGGGTAAATGTCAATTGTACTCTTAGTACAAATGAATAACAATAGTAGAGTAGGAAAGTAGCAATATTGTCTAAATATGTGTGTGTATGTGTGTGTGTGTGCATTTTTATATGCACGTATAGCAGTCTAAACAAATTAAAGGAGCAAAGGGTTAAAATGCAAAAAAAAATAAAATCAGCTCTGAAAATTCATATTCTAGTCTTTTATGCATATCAATTATTTTAGATTAAGTGTAGCTTCTTTTTACTAAAATACAAACATTTTGTGGAGAATGAAGTATATGCTAAAAAAAACTATAAAGATAAGGAATTTCTTCAAATGTTTTTATAGTAAAATACTGGGAAGTTTTCTAAAAGCTTTTATTTTACATTGTGTAGTTAGTTTCAACAATTAAATTGCTCAAGAGTGTTTATGGGCAAGGTTTCATAGGCTTCCAGGTACAGGTGAACATATGGAGCTGAAACGTAATCTGTAAGAACAAGCAGTGTTTTCTCTAGAAACGACAGAAGTTTGGCATCCTCAAGGCAAACCTTTTAAGCAATATCCACTCAGTGTGTGAAAGGGGCTAACTAAATGCTGGTGTTGAGGACCAGCACACTATACCTACTACTGTAAAACAAGTGTTTCACCAAAAGTTAGGTGATGCCATCATTCTCTTCTTATCCCATTTGTATAACTTGTACACTCATCTATTTGATTTCCTTGTCCAACAGTATTGTCCCATAATTTTAAAGTGAATTTAGAACTTCAACTTAAAAAAATAATCCACTTATGTTCACTGTAAATTCATGTTCTGGAAATGGATTTGACAATATTTATATTAAGAAGGATTAGACTTTGTTTTGAATGACAGAAAATCCAACTAATAGCTTCAAAACATTAGGATTTTATTTTTCACGAAAATTAAGACTGAATAGAGACTGTTAGTAAGTCACACGGTGTCACAGGTCTCAGTTCCTTAATTGAGTTACCATCCTCTCCCTTTAAATTAACTTCCCTATAATGATGTGTGCCACCTCTTGCATAGTCTTGATGAGAACAGTAACATCTTGCTCTAAATATATCTGGGGAATAAAGTCATGGGGACAGCTAAAATCCAATGGATGCATTTCATCAGAAAGGAAGAATGAATTCCCAGTGGAAATGAAACTCCAGTCTCACTACTCCTCATTGTAACATAGGAAACCTGAACATTACATGCGTTGCCTGCTTTGAATGGGTTAGACATGGGTTCCTTTCCACAGGTGGTATGCTACAAGTTTCCTACCACCTTTACCAGAGTTGTAATAGAAGTAGAAAATAAACTAAGCTAGGCAGATAGAACTGAACTCTGGAAATCGCCTCTTTTTCCAGACTTGCTCCTAAGTGGATGTATACACTTCCGACTACTAGAGGCCACTTTAAGAGTAATGCCTATGGAAAATAGTCATCTAAGAGATCAGGGGACTAACAAATTTCCAGTCTGGGATAGAGTCATACCTAGCCTAGATTTATCTAACCTTGGATATTTCAATTAAGTAGATCCATAACATGACACTATTTTGTTAAAGAGAGTAAAAACTATTAAGTAAGAGAGGTTTGGAATTGAGGGAAATATGAAAGGAACACCAAAGTTAGATTTGGTCTTATTGACATGCATCAGTTCCATTTAAAATTTTACTTTAGTACTTGATGGTGCTAAATTTAAAAAAACAATGAAACAACAAAAAGGAAATAATTAAATTTGTAATAGGTAAGTCAGTTGGTTCCCATCTAATCGATTTCTTTAACTATTATATATTTACGTTTTTTTGTGGGGGGGGGGAACTGTTCTCAATTTGTCAATACAATCTTGAATGTCAGACACGGGTGGCTTAATTGTGCATAGAACAGGAAAGCCAATGGACTCGGTGGAAACCCAAATAGACTAACTTCCCATTATCTAGCTGGAAATGCAACAACAGTGAGAAATAGAAAGAGACACTGACAGCTCATTTCAGGTCTAACCATTCCTTATAGGCATTGTTCTCAAGCCTCTTCTCACATGGATAAGTCAGTGTGATATTGACTGTGAGTCAAAACTCTGAAATTCTTTCCTATAATAAAACTAGATAGCCCTAAATAAAAGTCAAAGCCTTTTTGTTTGAGTGTTGATGTCTCCCTGGATTCTATAATTTGTGAGCCTGGTGTACGAATGTCACATACTTCTCTTTCAGCTCAAACTTCTGGCTGTTAAGGGAGATATATACCGAGCTGTAGTAAAGGAATTCTTATAATAACAGCAGGAAATACCTACATGGCTAGTTAACCCTCATTTGCATAGAGCAAATTTTAATTATAAAATACATATCAAACATTAGATGCATCAGAGATGAATGACATGGATAAACCAATGAACACAAGGCTCCTAACATTCCTTGTGTAACTTGAGATTTATAATACTATATACAGATAAAGATAATGTAGTCCTTAAGCTTAACACAACATGTTACAATATTAAATGGCTATCATCTTCAGTCAACCCAGAAAATAGTTGTAGATACACAATAAAATGTAAATAGTAACAAAAATATGAAATAATAATTGTTAAAGAAGAACATGGAAACAGCAGAAAGTTAAGGTGAAAGAAAATATGCAATTGTGAAAATAAATATAAAAGCATTACTATGTGAAGTACTAAATTTGATGATAAATAGATGAATTAAAAAAGATGGTTTTATCAAGTATTGAGAAGTGGAGGGGGGTAGACTAAAAGTTCAGATAATAAGACTTACCTTATTTTCTAGTTTTAAGGAATGAATCAATAGCTGGAATGTTTACATCAGAATCAAAAAGGCAATGGAAGTAAGGTAAACAATGTGCTTCTGGGAATGAAACAAATTTGAGTATGTAAAGGATGAAGAGGTATGAAAATTGTGATAAATTAACTTTATAGATTATTTCCTCACATGTTTACACACTATTTTATTAAAATAAATATTACGGAACTCAAAATGGCGACTTTCAGTGTTGTTTAGGAAAAACAACGTTCAAATAGCCTAGAAGCAAGAGCTCCAAGCTAGTGCAACATGAGTCTATGTGGTAAAGAATACAGCAGGTCAATAAGCAGACAGGACTTCAGTCCACTCCAGCCAAACAGAATCTACACACAGTAAGTAACTTGGTGAAGTAGTGCTTAGAAACACACAGAATAAATACAATTCTGTGTTCAATCTAACTTCCCTCTCTTATGTGATTGTGTAATTTAATTATTGTGAAATTAGTTTTACCCTTACTTTTACTTATATAAATATTATATAATTATTATATAAATACTCTTATTATCTTTAAGTAGTTATACAAAGCCATTTTCATTCAACAAAGTAGTTTATGAATACAATATGACTCGATCAATTGATACTTTTTCAATATTCTCACTCATTCTTCCAAATGTACTCTTTTCTTTAATTTTCTTAATTTTGTTGGATATGAATTGAATTTTTAGCTGCATTCTCTCCCTTCTTCTCTTCAGTTGCCTACCTCTTCTCTTTGACTTCTTCCCACCTCTTTCAAATATGTTTGAAAATTCTTTTTAATTGAATTTAATTAATTAGCTTAGGTATGCCAGTCCTGGGGCTTGAACTCAAGGTTTTATATTCTTGCTCAACTTATTGGCTTTTACTTTTTCTCTACCACTTGAGCTACTCCTCCCATTCTGGCCTTTTGCTGGTTATGTCCAATAAGAATTTTACACATTAGTCTGTCCATACTGGTGTTGTACTGACATCTTCAAATCTCAGCTTCATGAGTAACTAGAATTATAGGCATGAACTACCAGTGCCCAGAAATGTTAGAAAGTTCTAACAACTAGAATTATTGGGAGGGAAGACAATTATTTTTGCTGTTTAAAGAAACACTTGTATTTGAGAAACTTTACATATCAAACATATAAAAAAGTTCCCAATATAAGCATATAGATAGTAACAATATGAAGAAACAGATAGCTTCACAATAGTAAAACAACATATGATCAATTTCTCGCTGAATTATTAGACAGTAAGGGTTATGTATTATGTGAGTTAGAAGAGGCAAGACATGGTTATTTTAATAAACATCTAAGATCTCAATGGCTTAAAACAAGAACATCTTATTTCCTGCTTGTGTTACATATCTAAAAGGGGTTGACTTAGAGATCTGTTTCAGTGGTCTGAACTTCAAGGCCCGAAATGTTGATGAAGCCATGATGTAAAATGTTGCTGATTACCAAGGCACATGAGCTTAGAGCTTTTGCTCATGAGATTCATATTTGTCTTCCATTCTTAAGTACTTATTCAGGCCAAGTCACATGGTCATGGCTGATTTCAAGGGAGTAATGTTTAATCTCTGTGACATAAAAATAGTTAAATGTGTGAATAATTGTACTGACTGCTACATTAGAAAGTCAAAAGTAGTTTCAGAAAGAAAATTATTATTCACAGAGACTGAGAACTGAATTGATTGTTTCAAAAAGCAAATAAGTAATTTGAAAGATGGAATTTACTCCAAAATATGGAATAAATGTTTAAAGATATTAAGTAAATAATAATGAATGTGATAGAAAAGACTAAGGGAGATACAACTGAGTAGAAAGAGTGATTGCTTGAGGTATGCAAAGTGTTTGATTTGATCCCAGCAGTGGAAAAATAACAAAAAAACCCAAGAATTCTAGGTATTGAAGACAGAAATAATAGGAAAGCCAGCAATGCATGTTGTATTTCTTAGTAAAGAAGAGAGAACAAACACTTATGAAGTTTTCTTATCTGAGAAAGAGCCAAGTATACAGATCATAATATTCACTGAGTAGGAGGAGAATGGCTTGGATGTATCCTGGCTTGCCTTTTAAAATTTAAGAATAGTGAGAGTGTTGCATATCTTGAAACAGAAAATTAGATTTCTCCTTCACTTGATAGATTAAAAAATGACAGACAAGTAGAAAATGAATAAATCCTACATGCAGGTCTCAATGAATTATATGGAAAGGAAACCATGTGTGAGCACAAATATATCATTTAATCTTCCCCAGGTATGTTTCCATTTCCCTGGACCAAGCAACCACTATCTTCTAAAAAATATTTCTGTTTTTTTTTCTAATTTTAAGATTAGTCTAATGAAGACAAGAATGTGTCACTGTATGCTTCTCATTCTTACCATTATTTTGTTGAGATTTCAGCAAATTGCTTTATTATGATTATAATATATGCATATCTGTTGTTGGATGTGATTTCATTGTGTGCATTTACCAAGCTTATTTATTGTGGTGTCAATAGGTTATTTCAGGTTGTTCTCTGATACAAATGAATCTATAACATAAGGGAAGATGCCTTTGACTGCAAGTTTCTGTTGGGTGGGAAATTATGAAATGTATTCCTTTTCAATTATGGTTCCCAGAAGTCATCTTTTAGTTCTACCTATAACATCTTAGCTCTTCTCCTCCCTTAGAACTTTCTGTACTCTCCCTGATGTGTTTACATCACAGTACTCAGTGTTCAGATAAGGCACTGTGTGCTACTCATTTACTTTGTTTATTGTCTATCATCTGCTCACTAGAATATAAGGTCCATTAGAGCTGGGATTTCTGTTTATTTTGTTAATGGCTGACTTCCCAATATACAAAAGACTCAAAAACTTCTATTGAATGAATTGCCTTAAATAATCATGTAGCCATGATTGTGGTTGGGTTCCATATCTCATATGCTTGTTGTTCCTTGTATTAATTTTTCTGTGTACTTCCTGTTGATTGCTATGATTGATTTTACTTTAGTTATTTTTTCTTTGTAAAACGTTTTTTGTATTTTTAACTTTACCAATTTTCAATTGTGTTATTATTAGAAGGCAATTTTACTTTAAGATGAATAGGTCCATTTTGACAATTGGAAAATTTGTTGCTTTTGTTTATTGCCTATGAGCACAATTGTTGTGATGGACCTTTTGTCAGTTTCCGGTAAGCTATTTTCTTAATATAGTCAATGTCATATTTTTCCTTTATGGACTTTAGATTTTGGGGGGGGGTCTGGTCATGGGGCCTGAACTCTGGGCCTGGGCGCTGTCCCTTAGCTCTTCAGCTCAAGGCTAGCGCTCTACCACTTGAGCCACAGCACCACTTCCGGCTTTTTTTCTTTTTGCTTATGTGGTGCTAGGGATTCAAACCCAGGGGCCTCATGCATGCAAGGCAAGCACTCTACCACTGAGCCACCTTCCCAGCCCCTGGACTTCAGATTTTATGTCCAATTTAGAAAGACTTTAAAAATCTTACCACTGGAAATTTTCAAAATTTCAAACATTTTAACATTTCAAAATTAGAAATGAAAATGTAGTGCTTTCTTTTTCAAAAGTATATTCTTCCCTTAAATCTTCACCGATCCAAGTTTTATTTTGCTTTAAGGAATGAGGTAAAGAACTATCTTTTTTCTCTTATTTACCATGATTTATAAATTATCCCTGTTTTCTAATAATGTGAAATGCTATCATTACCACAAATTATGGCCAATTTTTCTCTCTCCTCAGTTTCATTATTGGTTCTAATTATGTATAGTACCATGAAAAATATTTATTTCCTGTGTAAGATTTTTTAAATCATTTTATATTTACAAAATGTTTAAAAATTATAGAACTATTAAACCTTTATTGGATGTTTCTATTTTTTTCTTATAAATATTCACAAATACCTTTACGTATGTAACTTTAAAGGGAAACAGTACAATTGTTTAGTTTTCTATAGAAGCCAATACCAGACTCAGAACTAAAAACTAAAAATGAAAAATTCTGTTGGATTTGTAAGAAATGATACCGCTATGAAATTATATCTTCCTATCCCAAAGCCTAAGATCTTTGTCTGTCTCTCTGTCTCTGTATCTCTGTCTTTCTTTCTCTGTGTCTACCTCTGCCTCTCTCTCCTCTCATTCTTTCTTCCTCCTCTTTGTTAAATGTATATTGAAAAGATGATGAGCAGGGGGTGGGTATTATATTAGTAGGGTAATTAGTACATTTATTTTTAAACACATTTACCGCATTCCTCATTCCCCCACCATAACTCCTCCATACTCCCCTCCCCCTACAAGTTGTAAAGTTCATTTCCAACATAGTGTCAAGTGAGTGACTATCAATGTTGCATTAGTTCATCCTTTGTCCTGATGTTTCTGTGATTCCTTTTCCTTCTATCAATCTAACTAACATATATAAGACACAATGTATGGAAAAAATTAGAAACTTAAAGGTGTCCATCATCTAATGAATGTTTATGGTATCTTTTATAAAGACACTATTCATAAACAAAAAGAATTAACTATTAACGCATATAAAGATATTGATGAATAGCTATAACACCATATTTTGCTTGAATATGTGTCAAATGGTTCTTTCTTGTATTTTTTATATCTGAAAAGTAATTCTTTGGCTGCCTTGGGTAGAGGTTGTGATGATGCCTACAAAGTAACATGAGGGTAACTTTCTGATAGAAGGTAGTCTATATTTTAATATGCGGTGGATAGATATATGTATGTGCATTTGTAAAAGTTCATGAAGCAGAACAGTTTAACAGGAACATTTTATTATCTTTTAGTACAGTTTACAAGTAAAAAAAAATCTACCAAAGTTATTATTAAGAAATGTGAACTAATTATATTTTGTACAGATTTAAAATGAGAATGCTAAGTACAATTAGAATTGGAAACTTACACAAAGCAATTACCAGGAATAAATTCATTAGGAACTTAAAATTTTACTTACAAAAAAAATCCTAGGATAAAAATAGTTATTTTCTGAAAAGAATTTCAAAGTTTTATGACAGAAATCTAAAACAGCTTACATTGTGCCACACAATGCAATTCATAGTGAGAAAATCTAGTGTAATTGAAGATTAATCTATACATAAAGTTTCATTATTAAAACATTATTGATATATTAAGAAAGTAATGGCATTTTTGAATGTTTTAATTTCATTTAATATTTACTATGCTCTGTTCTAAATACGGTCCTTGTGCCAACTCTTCTAACCACCTTGTGAAAGAGACAAGTAAGCACAGGTTACTATGGTCCTGTGTGGCTTGAGATGCACAGAGAGAATGAAGCTATCAAGACATTCTGTGACCAAAAAGTGTTCAGGCTCAAATTTTTCAACTCAATTACTAAGTACAACCCTTACTCAGCCATGCTATCATTTTTATTTATGAATATTGTGACATTTTCTTAAGGACCCCTGTCCTCAACCCTTAACCCACTAACATCTACTTGTATTGGTCCATTGAAATGGTGATTTTATATTTCCTAAACATTGGAGCTCCTGATGACTTTCTGCTCTTCATTGCTTCCCGTTATTAACTAGTCGCTCTTTTTAGAAACTCTACTTTTGGTTCTATTTATTAGTTTGTTAGGGCTTTCATAACAAAGTCCCGGCAAGTGGGGAGCTGAAACAACAGACATTTATTTCCCAAAAGTCCTGGAGGTTGGAAAGTCCAGATCAAAGAATAAACGAATTTGATCTCCTGGACCTTTTCCCTTGTTTGTTGATGGCTGACTTCCTGTTGTGTCTACCCATAGCCTCTCTCTGTACCTGGCATCCATATTGTCTTTTCATCTTCTTCTAAAGACATAAACACTACGGGCCTCATAAACACTTATGGCCTCATTTAATTTTACTTCTTTCATGTTTTTGTATCCAAATATAGTCACATTGAAGATAAGAACTTCAACATAGGAATTTGTGGAACTGGAGGATTCAATTTAATCCGTAAGTTCATTTCAGGAAATGTATCCTTTTTTGTCATCTTTTAACATTTTTTTATTTTCTTCTATTACTTATATAGAAAAATAATTTAGTATTTAGTAAGGACCTCTTATTTTCTCATTCTATGTCTAGCTCCTCTCTTCTGTTTGTATACTTTTTCATTGTGTCTATGGGCCATTGAGTTTCAAATTCTACCAAATTCCTTTAACTGCATAGACACAGCAAGTATCTAAATGATAACTTTAGATCAAATAGAGGATCCTGTGTCATTGAAGCAGGTAATGGGACAACCATTTCCCTCTGGTTCAGTCCTCAACTATTAAAAATACTCATTTGATATTTTGCTAATGTTTATTTTACATCTCATTTGGCATGCTACTGGTTATCACTTATTCATATATCAGACACTGTACTATGAGCTTTCCACACAATAATTTATCTTTGTAATCTTTCAATTTTATCCTCAAGTTAACCTAATTTTGAAGATTTAAAATTTACTCATAGAGTAGAAATTAATTTCTTAAGGTCACATACCTTGTAAGTGCCTGTAATTTCCTTTTAAGTTAGAGGCTCACACTCTCAGCCAAGTGCTAAGACTATGAATATGTGTAAAATGCTTATGATAAAGGTGACATTTTAAGTCACATAAGGAAATTATAGCCAAAAGAATAGTGAGATAATTAGATTATTACTTGAGGAAAATTCAAGGTTATTGTTAGATATTTTTTCTTTATGCTACATGTCAAAATAACTAAAGATGTAGATATAAAATACATTGTTAAAAATAGAAGACATACAAATTCATTTAAAATACTTTCTGTGGTAGCCTGACATTTCAACTAGAAACAAAGATTAAAAGTTTAGATTTGATTACAACCACTTATGTAGGAAAATTCTGTGCCTCAATATACCACAGACAAATAAAAGACAAATATAAAAATTTGAGGATGTTCATATAGATTAACAAGGAAAACAGATGCCACACAGAAAAACAGAAAATAGCATAAATATTGTTGACATTGATTCTATACATCTTATGAACATAAGAATCACTGCAGAAATAAAAATTAAGAAACCCTTTCCCAATGTATTGGGAAAATACATTTTATCAATGTATTGATAATATACATTTTTTAATAATGATTCTCAATGTGAATGTGGGATATTTGATATTCCTAAATGTCAGCGTTGGTGAATGTGTAACTCGTAAAACCTATCTTGAGAACAATTTAGTAATAGATACTTTGCCTTAAAATGGCTAATTTTCTTGTAAATATATTTATCTTCTATCCCACAATTTCTAAGCCAAGATACTCTAGTATACTGTGTGCATGTCTATGTATTTTTAAGGATGTTAAAAGCAGCAGTTAAATATTGGTAATAATCTCTATATCCTGTTTGAGAAGACTGCCATCCTACACGAGAAAATTAGTTTTGTTATTTTATCCTGTACAAAGAATTTCGTACTGCAGTATCAAATTGTGCTCTTAGATTAAGCTGCCCACACCACCATGTCAGCTGTCAATTGCAATATTCTAAAAATGGATTCCAGGGCTGTGTGGGAGCCTTCAGCATTATAATGGGAACCTACTCTATCACATATTTGAAACTCTGTCATATATTTATTTAGTTGACCATGCTCAGCAATAAAACCTCTCACTATGTTTTCCAGAACTGCTCCTGAAGAAGAACTTCCCTTAACATTACACCCTCATCATTATTTTAAACAGTATCTTCATCATCTTTGTCAGGATTATTTGTTCAGTGTCAAATCAGTTAAGCTGAGATGTGGCTGCCTAAGAACATGATGGATGCTGTATACAGGTCAGGGCTGACCAAAAGAAATACTGCTGGCGATTTGGATGGTAGAAATAAACTAACAGACGACATAATTTGAAGGTTGTTACAGTTCGGTGTCCTGATGGGAACATGCAGGGATGGTTCGAAGGGAGGCTTCGAAGCTCTTTCTTACTATTCTCTGTCTCACCATTCTAGTGTTCTTTTCCCTTCCCTAATTTAAATAAGTGGATATACAATACCAGGGTACCAAAATCAAATACAGTGATAATAGTGGACATATCATAGTGGGAAGAACATACAAAAGAAACAAAAAAATCACATAGTACATTAAAAACAATAATGTCCACATCTACCTCTTCTTTTCAACTACTTTCTCTTTCTTTCTTTCTTCCCTTCTTTCTCTCACTCCCTTTCTTTCTTTCGTTCCCTCCCTCCCTTCCCTCCTTCCTTCTTTTTCTTTCATTACTTCTTTCTTTGTCACTTCTTTCTTATTTTTGGTTACTTCATCCCTTCCCTTCCTTTTAATTTCTTCCTTAATCTTCCTTTTTCAGCTTCCAAAATCCTTAGACTACTGGAATATACCATCACATCTTTACAACTTCTGTTATTATTGAGCAAGACCATCTTCAAGCTTAACACTAAATGCTTGCTATGGATCTAGAGTGGTGACAATGACGTAGAGAAGATACTTTCCCATAAACTCTCCCAAAGTGTTCATTTGTTTTCTAGAACTGACAGGTAAAATATAGGCCACTTATTTTAATTAGCATTTCTGATAAACAACAAATGCTTTTTGTCTAAGATCATTTCAAAAATTGCAAACGTTGATTTATGGCAATAAACATTGGCAATAACATTTCATAGTAAAAATAGCCCTGAATGAATCAGAGGCTTAATCTAGTCATTATATCCTCAGACATACAGTCTTCCATTGTTGAGATATAATCATTCTTTTAAAAAATGTATTATCTGATTAATCTATTTTTTCCCTGAACATGTTATACTTTTTATTCACTGAGTCCAATAGTTCAAGCATTGGATTGACTTGCTTCGTTCTTAGATTGACTACTAATGTGTACATTTTCAATCTTCTAGCTCCATTTCTAACTTTTAACTCCTATAGCCAGGCAGATCATCAGCTATACAAGGTCTATTTCCAGAATAAACCCCTTTCCACAATATTTGCAGTAATTGGGCAATAATTTTTGCAATAGTAGTGATAATAAAAGCACTCATAATGCTAAGTTATACTTAGGCAAAGTGCATGCCAGGCCCTGTATTAGGTACTTTCCAATAATGTTATATTAATTACTGTTAGTCCATGTAAGTTTAATATATCTTCAAATTCTATCAATATATAGCACTCAATGTCAATTCCCTTTGATCTCAAAAATATGTGCTTCACTTTTCTGTCTTTATTTTTCATAAAGAAAGTAAAAAATGAGGTAGTCATTCTCGATGTATGTAACTGATAAGAGAGGAAACAGAGGCACCAAGGGGCTTAAAAACCTTTCATGGTCATTGAATTAAGGGAGTGTGTGGGATAGAATTTAATGTCTCTGGAATTCCAAGTTGCTGTCTTGACTTTTGTGATGAGCATAATTATATCTTTAGGAGAGAAAGAAAAATATATCTTGATATTTTTTAGAATTAATCTTCATTGTTTCTATATCTTACCTACAGTTATTGATTGAACTCTGGGCTGGGCATCGTCCCTTAGCTCTTCAGCTCAAAGCTAACACTCTACCACTTGAGCCACAGCACCATTTCAGTTTTCTGGTGGTTTATTGGAGATAAGAGTCTCATGGACTTTCCTGCCAGGGCTGGTTTTGAACCACAATCCTCAGATCTCAGCCATCTACTTGGGAGCTAGGATTACAGGTGTGAGCCACCAGCACCTGGCTAGTAACTTACTTCTTAAGTTTTGATGTTTATTTTGAATCCAGGAGTCCTATAGATCCTTTTGTTCTTCATATTATTTTCTATTCCTTACCAAACATTATATACTATTTTATATTTCTTATTATATTATATATTTATTATTATTTTAAATTTAATTTTATTGTCAAGATGATGTGTAGAGGGGTTACACATTGTTATTGTTGTTGTTGTACTTGCCTGTCCTGTGACTTAAACTCTGTACCTGGGCACTGCCCCTGAGCTTTTTTTTGCTGAAAGCTAGCACTCTACCACTTTGAGCCACAGCTCACACTTCCAGTTTTCAGGTGGTTAGTTGGAAATAACTTTCACAAATTTTCCTGCCTGGGCTGGCTTCAAAATTGCAATTGTCAGATCTCAGCCTCCTAATTAGCTATGATTACAGGTGTAAGACACCAGCATTTGCCATATTATATTATTTTATTATATCATTTAATATTCCTTATCAAAATGTGTTTTTTGAATTCAGTTTCTGACTAAAACTGATTTATGTAAGTGTTTCATAAGGCTTGAACAATGGTTTTCATATGTAACACAGAATTTAAATCTAAATTTAAATTTAAATTTTGTACTTAAAGTAGTCTCTTGAAATTCCAAAAAAAATCTTCCTTTGAACATGGATTTCAATGAAAATAATATTGCAAAAATTTCAACAGGTAAAGAAGAAATGACAAATACTTGAGCAAATGAAATGAGCTTGGTTTACCTACAAAATTTAAATTAGACCTGAAAAGTGTTTGGTAAAGAAAAATGTAATCTCAATCTAATTCTAAGCATTTCTTTAAAAAAAGACATTTTTGCTATTTATTTTTTATCATTGTTAGATGTAAAATTTCTAAATAATAGGTGTCATTTTCTTTTTCAATTCTATTTGGTAAATATTTGCACTTTTTTCAAAGCTGTAATTAATTTTTTTCTTTAGTGATCAAACTTGTATGTTCTTTTTTATATTGTTTATACATTATAGAATGTAATGATAAAACTGCTGTTTTAATAGAGTCCCATCTAAGTTATACAAGATGAATATGAAGGAAATAGGAGAAATTTGGTAAGAGTAGAACTAATTTCTAGTAACAGTTTAGTTTTATAATTTATTTATGCATTATATATAATCATATTAGATATAGCAATTTAAAATTAGCTATTATTAGATATAGCAATTTGTAAAGCTTCTCTGTCAATTACAAACAAATACTGCATTGACTTATAACCACATTCTGTTCAATCAATTGTAGACTTTATTGTAAAATACAGTAAATGCAATTACTCCAAACTTGATCATATACCTGGATATTAAAGCAAAATATCAAATAGTTACAAAAATGTTCAAAACGTATGCTCAGTGTCTACATTTTTCTTCTTACAAGCAGGCACCAGTCAATAGGTAATACTTTGAAAACTTTTGCTTTAGATTCTCCTATATTTGATTATTTAGGTTGAAATTCTACCTCTTTCATATTCTATGTGTAACTTGGTGGGAGTTACTTCAATGCAAAATAAGAATTATAACAGCAAGAGCTTCGTCAAATTTTTCAATGAGAATTTAATGAGATATTATATGGGAAACATGAAGGAAGATTCTTCAGCCAGTAAAAGCAAACCGTTATAATTACTACAAACAGTATTGCAATGTACAAAGTGGTTTCTCATTCATCATTGGAATTATTCCCTATAAAATCTCTGTGGGGGTGAGTAAAAGAAGTTATGATTATTCTCTATTACATTGTTGAGAAAATCAAGGGTCAAGTATTTAAATCATTACTCAGGTGTTTAAGTAAATTCCCACCTGGCATATGGTAAAGCAAGGAATTAAGTGAGATATTAGCTTTCCCAGGTTCCAAACGTCCCTCTCAGAGCATGTGAAAGGCCACATAAAATAGTTCTTTTCATCCAGAACGAAATCTTTCTGTGCATTTCCTGAACCTCCTGATTCCAGATCATAGCTTGCTTGACAAAAACCAGGACTATTCAGAGCAATATGAGGGTCTCTGATCTCCTCTCAGTAAATAGATTTCTTCCATAGACTGGTTTTTTTTTTGTTGACCCTGCACCTATGTTTCCTTTGCACAGCTACTGAAGAACAAGATGTGTTCAATTTATGCTTTCAGCTCAGAGTGCTGTATATCTGGTTAATGTGATGGCAGCTATATTTCAGATGTTGGAAATGTCAATTGGAAAAGTAATTTTCAGTCCTAAGTTGAGAGAAATGACCATATCTTTTCATGTGCTGGTAGATAGTCTGGCTTGCATTTTCTTCATGAACATGCCCAGATCATATAAAGGTTTTCTGTTGGATTTTGAATATTTTACATTTTATGAATCCCAAGAAATGTTTATTTCTTCCTGTGGTTAAATCATGCATATGAGTTCTCAGAGAGTTAAGCACATAAGAAATTCATATGGGACATTAAATGTTCTTAGTAATTATGATCTCTATTTGATTCAGCAACAAAGGGAAGAATCAAATCCTAGATATATTGAGAGAATAAAATTCCCCTTTCTTCATAACGTAAAAAGGGAGTTACAGAAAGCAAATACTGCTGATGCATGTTCTCCCATCAGACCTTCATAGAAACATATTTAGAAGAAAAAATTATTCACTTGTACAGCAACGGCAACTGGGCTTAGTATAAACAAACTTTGTCCTCTTCTCTAAATAAGGTAATGGATAACCCATTAGCTGTCTTTCTAACTAAATTGTAAGAATGAATTAAAAATTATGTGGAATAAAAAAAATGTATAGAGGACACTGTGAAGTATTCAGAATATGTGTAAGTGCAGCATTGAATATCAGACCTCTTCAGGAACTAGTTTTTCAGGACTCAACAGTCTTCTGTCCAAAATGTCACCTCAATGAAATCAGCCAGGCACATTTATTTGGGGCCAGCCCTGTGCTCTCAGAATTCTGGCCTAAGATCAGGAGTGTTATAGCAACCATGATGAAATATGAGAGTCCAGTGTGCCCTGGACTCTTGTTTACTGCATACAGAGAACTTTGAACTAGATAAATAGAGTTTCAGGCATTGTACTGTTAGTAGGGAAACAACAACAACAACAACAACAAATAACCTGGTGTTGGAAAGCAAAGCTGTCCGGGATCTAATAGATAGGAATTGAGAACTGACTGAAATGAACATGTTAGAAACTCAATTTCATTAAATGTGAAGGGAGATTACGATGACAGGGACATCATTGCTTGTCACTTTTTCCAAATTCTCTTTATACCCTCTAAACTGATGATGCAAAATTCTGGAGCCAGAATGAAAACATGGAACTGTATGAGAAAGAAGTCCATGGTTCTTAGAATTCCCTTAGAATGTACATCCTAACCTATGATACATAGCAGTTTACTTGGAAGGTAGTCAAAGATATCATTGTTATGAAAGGGAAATGAGGCAGGGAAAAGAGTGCACAAAATAAATATATAAATCGGTCCTGAGTCTTTTAGAAAATCGAAGAGCAATTCCAGCAAGTCCCTCATAATTAGCTCAACACAAGGTCAAAGCACTGAGTACTTGTATCTTTAAGCTGTCATTTGTGAAGAGGTACCTGAGTGATATATTTTTTAACATTATTAATGTTTTTTGATGTCTACAAGTATCCAAAAATCAATGAGGCCTCATAGAACCATAGCTAGGACCTCTGGTACAATTTCTGAAATGAGATTTCCTTTTAGCTTTTTTTTATAGTTGCTTATATATCCTTAGGAAATTATACACACATTTTACTAAGAAACTATCCTCATTTTCTTTTAAACACACACACACACACACACACACACACACACACACACACACACACACAATTGTGATTAACATAAAGACAGAACTTTAGGAGATTAATGCTGAAGATGATAGATTC
Source organism: Dipodomys ordii (assembly GCF_000151885.1). Taxonomy (NCBI): domain Eukaryota; kingdom Metazoa; phylum Chordata; class Mammalia; order Rodentia; family Heteromyidae; genus Dipodomys; species Dipodomys ordii. Next base: position 5,318,958 of record NW_012267255.1, on the reverse strand, counting down.
TTAAATAAATAAATGTTTGGCAGTGAGGCCAAGACTTTGATATTAGTCTTAACTGGCCAAGTCAATTTGAACAAGTAATATGTTTCATCTTTTTTTTCTTTATCTCTAAAATGAGTAATTTGTGTTTTGGCAGAGTGGTGACACTACAAAAGAGTCTGTTTCTGGAGTGTTTGGAATATACTGATAGTTCAATAAGAATTAGCTATGATTAACACATCCTTGTCAGAATTACCACCACAGCATAATTACTTCCACAACTACCACCCCCACCATTCCAACATCATCAATTTTTTTCACATAATGTTTTTGAGATTTCTGTGCAAATAAGGACATATACATTTTCTACAGCAATAGGAAACTAATAAAACAACAATCTTCAGAAATGAAATATGTCATATTATTATTGCCCTTGGCAATGGCTATTGCTTATTGTAGAACATTTAGACAGGTACTAATTAACAGGCACTGGAAGCTTCAAGGAAAACATCAAGTAAATACCGATTTAGAAAATATGTAGCCATTACAGAACTTCTTCAAATTGCCGTATTTTTTATGACAATCTGTTTTTCTCAAACCAATCAACAGGACAAAGCCATCAAGTAAGAACAAAAAGCCATTTGGTAACACCTCCATACAAATGGCTGCACCTTTATGTGGCTGCAATTACAGATTCAATGCAGTGATTCTTTTCCCTTTCTTCTAAAAGTATAGTTTTGAAGAAAGAATTACTCATACAAAGAAAACCACACTGACTAGGCTTACATACATGAAGAATTTGGTTATTGAGGATCCCCAAACTATACTAATCTAAATATATTATTAGCTAAAAAGGCCAACATTTGGTTTTGGCATACTACTAAGTCAGATGTGAAAAGTTCAAGAATTAGTTTACCTTAACTGGAAAAGTTCATTGACTTTTTTTTTTTTTACTGAAAAAGTTCATTGATTCAACAATGTTACCTACATGCTTCCTTGTATTAATCTTACTTAGTTCCATTATATCAAACACTATTGTAGCATTCAAAACCACCACATGTTTATCATCAGTTTTGAATTATTAACTCAGATGTGGTCCTTCAACTGACTGCCATCTCAGTAGCTTTACCCAGACGACTTACAAATGTTTAGAGGACTGATAAATACCTCCATATTGTGTAAAGAAAACGTGAAAGGGTAACTTCTCTTATTTTATCAGCTTGCATCTTAAGGCAAATTGTTGAGAATTAGCTCTGATTTTTTTTCACTTTTTCTCCCATCATTTTCAATTCATCAGTAAATTCTAAAAGGTTTCCTCCAATATATTTTCTGATTCTATCTACCCATTGATTGTATCAATGTTTCCATTTATTCCAAATACCATCGGTAGTAAGAAAACATTGCCAGGGGGCTGGGAAGGTGGCTCAGTGGCAGAGCGCTTGCCTTGCATGCCTGAGGCCCTGGGTTCGATTCCTCAGCACCACATAAGCAAAAAGAAAAAAAAAAGAAAACATTGCCAAACATAGCTAACGAAAATAGCAAGTAGGTATTGTTTCAAAATTACAAATGAGTCAGAAATCAAGGAATAGTTGAGATAGATCTTTATAGTGGTGTATCTCATAAAAGAATAATTAAGTATTTATACCTGGCTGTTAATTTCAGGGTTTTTATGGAGGAGGATTTTTTCCCACATCTGCAAGATTCAGAATACTTACTTCCACATTCACTTAAATGAGATACCTCCATAGGGCTTCTCCATGACATGGATACTGATTTTTCCCAGTGCCAAGTATTCAAGAGAGAGGGACAGGGAGACAGAGAGGGAGAGTGAGACAAAGGAGGAGAGGGAAAAGGAAATAGAACTCTTCCCAGTTCAATTAAATTTCTGCTTTTTGCAGTAATTACCTGAAGGAAATTGGTACGGAGGGAAATTTGGTACTGTTTATATTCACCTGAAGTGCTTCATTTCTTCCAAGAGTAGTTCATCTCCAGGTTCTGGTTTGGTTCATTTTCTGATGACTTTGTCTATTGTTTCTTTACTATGTCCATAGTGGACAGTTGTCATAATCAGTGGTGTGAATCATGTGAAACTATACCACCAAAGCCAAGAAACCGGAAGTCAATTGTTACATTAGTAAAGATTTGCTAGAGAGATAGAACTGATAGGGTAATTTATTGGAAGCCATTTGCTCACATGATTCCAGATGTTAAGAATTTTCAAGATTACATGGCACACTGAAGACCCCCAAGAGATAAGATAGTGTCCTTCCAGCTTGAGTCTGAAAGTCTTAATAATACACATAGCCAATAATGTACATAAATTTCAGGCAAAAGCTGGAAGAACAAAGCCTCTGAAAAGCAAATGTTTTCCTTTGAGTCCAGGGCAGAAAAAAAATAATATCCAAACTTGAGACAGGCAGACAAAGGGAGTACCTTCTTAGCCTTTTCTTCGGTTCTGACCTTTAATTGATTAGACAATGTTCATATTCAGACAGTGAGGTTAAAAGGCTTCATGCAATCTAGCAATTCAAATATTAATGTTGGGACAGGAGTATTGCTCAGTGGTATGGTGCTTGCCTAGCAGGGCTAGGGTTTGCTGTTCTGTTTTGAAACATCAAAACCAACAAAAGCATACATGCATACATACACATACTTGTACATACATACATAATACATGCATGCACACATACATACATACAAAATCAGAAATCTCTCCTGTAGTACTTTCAAAGACATAATTGTAATGCTTAACTAAATGTCTGGGTATCCCAAAGCCCAGTCAAATTGACATATTAACCATAATACTTCCTGTGTAGCTTATTAATGTTTTGAGAAAGAAGAAAGTCTTCTCAAGTACTTTGTTCTTGCTTATCTTGAGTTCTTCCTGGGCACTGTGTTATTCTTTGGAAGATTTAATTCACTGTTGTTTAGAAAATGTGGATGTGTTTCAGCAGAGTATTATTGTGCATATATCAAATAGAATTACTCAAAACAGGGTAAAAATGTGAGTAGTCCAGGTACTATGGTATTATTTTATATTGTATAGATTAGTTGTCAGCAAAGTGCAAATAATATTGATTCAATATTAAAAACTAATGGGTGATGTTGGGCTTCTAGTGTACCTTAATCAGGACAAGGATACCATATCTTTGAATTTTCTTGCTTCTATCCTTCTTGGTATGTTATTTTTCTCAGGGACATTTATTTTATGTGTACACGGTGGCCAGCAAAATTTCAGACTTTACATCCACTGTCAAAAAGAAGAAAACATTCTCCTCGCATAATTTTTTCTATAAAGTTTTTATGTGCTAATTATTCCATCCGTTAGAAAGTTTCTTAGGGTAATGTCTTTTTGGCACTTAATTAGTACTTGGCACATATTAACAAATGCTAGTTATTGATATCACAATTTCTTTTCATTCTAACTCCTTACATACTGCAGGTCACACTTGTTATCCTGGTGTTTCAAAGCATTATAAACCATTATCTTGGTTTTTCCCCTCTTGTATATAATATTTTATTGTAAATAAATGTTGCCTATTTTCTCTGCTAGAAGTAATTCCTAGGTAATAGCACTGATTGATAGTAACGGTGATGATGGTGGCAATCAACTTCATTTGTTGAATGAGTGACTGGCTTACAAAGTGCTTTCATATCTGTGATGTTATATAGCCCTTGAAACAAATTATGGTAAAATAAATTTTTCTGTGTAAAATATCACTTGGAGCACAACAAGTCATAGAAACATGGGATTGCATAGTATCCGTCACATCAGATAGTTGATTCTTTATGTATATAAAGAACAGACTGCTTCAGATTTGCAACAAACATTATTAGATCTTCAAAGCTATCCCAATTGCTAGTGAGTGTCTCTGATTTTGCTCATTCTATGAGTTGAAACTTTGGATTAAATTTTGTCCAAACTATTGTGAACATTTCCATTCTCTATTTAAAAATCCAGCATGGAACTATTTTCTAAACTTAAGGTGAAGTACAGTTCAATCATTTTAAGTAAAAAAATTAATGACAGCTCATATTTTTTTATACAACCATAAGAAAAATAGCTGTATTTTTGTCTCATCTCTATAAGGATTTTTAATATATGATTTCCCTTAAATCTTTACAATTCTATTTGATAAAAGGAGGAAGTAAATATCTTAATTATATAAGATATTATACACTAAAAATTAAATATAAATATAACTGTGATGCATACATAACACACTAAAATGTGACTTATAAATTATTGATTCAGCTAGACTTTATAGAATAGGAACTTAAGGCATAGAGACATCAAGTGTGAGATGCATAGAACACAGCTAAGAGCAAGTGGAAGCAGAGCTCAGTCCGGGGCATCTGGTCTGCACATTCTGATCTATCACAATTGATGTCTCTGACACTAACTGTGCCCATTAGAAATATATTTCCTGAGCTGGTTTTTGTAACACAGACACAGAATGATTTATCATTTCCTTGAATACATGTGAATGTGTATGTGGACATAAATGTGTGGGAGTACACATATGAGTCTGTGTGTTTTGTAGCCGTAATGAATGTATGTGTGAGTGCATTTATGTTAAACGTGAGTGTATGTAACAGGGTGTAAGTATAACCCTATATATAAGCATCTATGTGAGTGTGTGAACATGAGTGTATGTATGACTATGTACGAATGCAATTGTATGTGAGCAAATGTGTTCTGAGCATGTGTCAGCATGTGTGTATGTGTTTGTATGAGTATGAGTGTGTGTGAATGCATGTGATTGTGGGTGAGAAAGTGTGTCAGCATGTGTTTATGTCATAAGCATAAGTGTGGGTGTCTGAATTTTATGTGTCAGCATTTGTGTAAGTACATGTGATTGGGTGTGGGCACGTGTTAGTATGTGAGCATGAATGGCTGTGTGGATGTATATATGTGTGCTTGCTAAGCATGTGTATATGTGTGTTTGCTAAACCTTTTTCCATTTATTTATGCTTCCTCTCATACATTAGTACTTTTGATGGCCAGGGCTGGGATATTAACTGGGATATTAATATTAGAAAGGAGTATATGGTTTGATATCTAACTGAGAAATATTTCAAAAGTCTAGTAGATATTTATGTCTTTCTAATTAATCTTGCCTGAAATAAGACCGGATATATCAACTTATTTATGCTTTGCATTATGTAGCCTCTTTCCATGTTATTTCACTAACATAAAGGTGACTTTAATTATGCAGAGCTAAAATCTGCATTATTGATATTTTGTAAACATTAACTACAATGACCTTTAATGAAGCAAAATAAAATGCAGTCATTTAGTTTTCAAGATTCTTAAAGCAATGCCGTGATACAAAATTAATGGAATTGGGAGCATTATTTCCTTTGAATCATTACCCTCTAATCACTTTTATTGCTGGAATTTCTTAGCATCATACCTTTGGTTCAAATGTTCATGAATCACAATATTCTATTTAAAAATATACTGGATGTTAAAAATTTGTCACCTGACTCTATGTGGCACATTTGTATTGTTTAGTGATCCTTTTCCATCTGCACACTGGTAGATTGATGACGATCTCAGATGGGTTACCTTTCTCTTGGCATTTGATTTGGGACACTAAACCCTATCCATCCAGTTTAATTCTTAATGGATTCAAAAGAAATAGCTAGGTTTCTTGATCAGATACATTTAATGATTTCTCAGATTTTCATTGCTTTAACAGAAACGAGGGGAAGAGGAAGAGAGAGGAAGAGAGAACAAAAGAGATATAGGAGAGATTACAGTTATATGCTCATAACATCAATTATTGATAACTTATATGAAATGGAAGTTATTAACAAACAATGCCTTCAATGTTTAAAACGGCTAAACAATTTTTAAAAATGAAGAAATTTTACCTTGTTTTTATCTTTTTCATCTATGGGATGATTAGACAAAAATTACTTTCATATTAAGATCAAATAAGAAAAATTAAAAACAATTCTAGTGAAATGAGTTCTACAACTACAATTCATATACACATACACACATATAGGATGATTCCTAAGGAAAATATAAATGTATTTGGGGATTATTTCACAGTTTTGCTCTCCATTGTATTTGTGAGCCCTTTTTATGGCATGATTGTTCCAAGCCTATGGTGCTTATGTGGTCTGGTATTCCATTCACTCTACTCAGCAAATGCACACACATTAGGGCATTTCTCCTTGGATAAAGGACAGAACATACGCCTGTGTTCTAAAGTTTATGGCCCATGTGGATAGAGAGATATTATAAAAAATGGTACAAAATAAATTTCAGTTGTTCTAATTAGCAAGCAGGAAATTAAAGAGGTAAATAAATAAATAAGTTATATATATGGGGGCTGAGATGGATAATTCTGAAGATATAGAAACTGATTTAAAAAAAGACATGAATGAAAAATCTTAGATCTGAAAAAAATTAAAATTTCATTTACTTGAGAGGATTAAATATAGATAGGACACTATAGAGGAAGAGATTAATGAACTTGAAAATGCCCAATTCAGCTACAGTGCAGTGATCAAAGAGTATAAAGGAAATCATAAATAGAGAAACCAGATGGACGGTTAAGAAAGGGAAGGAAGGAGAGAAGGGAGGAGGGGAAAATGGGGCAGAGAAAATATATATGTATAAAACAAGGGCTGAATGTAGTTTAAAAATAAAGCCATATATACAAGAGAGTTTACAAACCTGGGGGGCAGGGGGAGAAAAGCATGTCTTTCCATCATAGTGCTTGATGTCTTGTGCATATAGTGGCTCACATCTGTAATCTCAGTTACTCCAAATGTGGATATTGGAGGATCACAGTTCAAGCCCAGCTCAAACAAAATGTTTTTGAGCCTCTATGTCAACCAGTAAGTTGGGTGTTGTAGAACAGGACTGTGGTCACAGTCATGTTGGAGGCATAGGTAGGGGAATTGTTTGAAACCATTTGTGGCCAAAACTAAGACCATATCTGAATAATAGCTTAAAGGAAAAAATTGGGATAGCACTGGGTTAGCAAGTGCAAACAAACAAAAAAAATCAAGCTACTCATATTGAGTAATTATGAAAAAGATCCCAATACCTCTTGATATAATTGGTATAATTCCTTCCCACCTCAGTAAATATTCTTAATGTAATAATGAAAACTAATACATAATACCAACTATTTATAAAAATATATATAATATACATGTCATATTGGTAATAAATATGTAAGGTATACATTATATATACATACCTAAGGCAATTATCTAACTACCTGAGTGAAAACCAAGGGATTCAAACACAATTTTTATGAGTTTTATGGAGTAAATTCTTTTTTTTATCTTTTTTTGAATTCAAATCTAGAATTAGTGTATATACCTCCTAGAAAAAATAACAATTAGTTCGAAAACATTAGATCTGCACCCAATACCAAAGCAATTCATACAGAGGAAGCAAACACAATGAAAGAAATTTTATAACAATCCTATCCCTAGAGATGAATTCAGTCCTAACTTGAAGGAGAATAATTTGTTTGGGATATAGATATAAAATGCTTTATTTTTAAGCTAATTAAATGTAATACAATTTATTTCACTTTAGTTATAAGCTAATTAAAGCTAATACAATTATTTTGTTATTTATATGTAAAAACATCCTAAAAAAAGAGATTTCCTCAAAGTGAGTACTGTTCATACAATATTTTAAGAGTGTTATAAATTCCAAATGCTATAAGTTCATGTAAACAGTTTTTCAGGATTGTTGACAAAATATAAATTTGATTTTGAATAATAGTGTATTAGGCACAATTTTCTCCATATATGTTTGAATTCTTAATTATTGATATTCTGAAATTTATCTTTTTTCCTGATTTTATTAATAGATGTGGATTATTGAAGCACAACACTATTTTCCTGAATTTGTTAACATATTAAAACCTCTTTTTCACCAATACTCACTTAAAATCTTTTATCTACTTCTTACATTGAGTTAGGAAAGGGGCATTAAGATTTTTGTTTTTTTAGAAGGTCAATAAATATTAATAGTTTGAACTTGTTACATATGTGTTTTAATTTTATTTTACCATGTTGCTGTTTGGGTTTTGCTGATTATGGCATACTCTTTGTATTGTGATAATTATTGTTTTGTCTCAGTCAAATAGAATTTTGCTTTGTGCCAGATTTTCTATTTTAGAATATCTCTACTATCTAGTATGCTAATGCTTTATTTCTCTTGCCATTATTTACTTTTTAACAAAAAATATTTTGAAGCAACACTTACTGTGAAATTTGATCTTTCTTCACTGATGTGGAATGAAATTCTGTTTTCTTTCTTTCATGGGGCCTTCAGAAGTGTATTAGGAGTGTTCTGCCACCAGCCCAAGCACCCTCCTACTGTACAACTCCTTAAATACATCACATCTCCAATAACAGAGAGGTCTGTTTTTGCAACTATATATTCTTTTCATTTTCCTGAGTGATTAATTCTGTACCACTCTGCAATTTCTTGAATTACTATTTTCTTGTAAGGAGTAGAAAAAGAAACTTTTATTTCAGTGATTTTCAAAAAATGATTTCCAAAGAGATTGAAAGTCAGTGTCCATGATATAACCAACATAGTTCCATAGTTTCCAGAACACCATGAGTGTGTAATATGTTTTAACACTTAAATTTGTTCTTGAGTAGGGGCTAGGAGAGTCAGGAGTATCCTTGAAAGAGGGATAATTTTTAAATACTTTATAAAATGTAATAAAACTGAAGAATGCTGTATAAAGATGAGGAAACTTTTGTTTTCTCAGTAAAAGAATTTAACTGAACATCTCTTTCATGATGTACTTCAGGATTGATTATATACTTTAACACACATACATACATACACACACACACACACACACACACACACACACACAAACACACAACAAACTTCTTTTAAATCTTAGGTGGGAAAACTTTGGGTTAGAGACTCTTACTTCTATCTTCCTAAGTCTCCATGCCCCAGTTCTTTCATCTTTAATATGAGAGACATAACATCATTCCCACAGCACTTTTGCCCAGCACATGATAAAAGCCCCTATAAATATTTTGTTTCATTATTTCCAAAAAAGTATAAATATTTTAAAATGTCCAATCTACTTGTTTGGTATTTCTTTGCACTAGGACGAAATGTAATCTCTCATCCTGTAGTTACTTTTGTTGTTCTCACTGGGAGAACAAAAAAATAAAACTTAAGGGAAAACAATTTCAAAGTCTCCTATATGTAAGAAAGGAAGACTTTGAAGTCACTTGGTGAGACTACAGAGATGTGAAATAAAAGTGGAGATAAACAAGAGGATTGGAAAAGAGAAAATCAGAAAGCTGGGGAGGAAGGACAATGGTGACAGGCCATGGAAGATAAGGTATGGGGAGGGGGAAGAGACAGAACTTATGATTGAAGCACACTAAATAATTCTAGTTTTGTTTTTGTCCCTAGGCTAAAGATAGTTTGTCCTAAAGGAATAATGCATGGTTCTCCTTGTTCAAATAGCCACCATGTGGGTGACAGAGAAATGTGTAGCTATTGGAAACACAGACTTCATATTTTCCCTAGTGATTTCCATTTATGGAGTGTTTTCATCAGAAATAATTTGATTACAGAAGTAATTAAATCTGGTGGGAAGTTTTCTTTGCATTGAAATAGCCTAATAAAGGAAAAGTTCACCATTGTTTGATTGGTTATTTTTTTTTTGGACAAGCAATTTCAAATGACCACAGTTGTATAACAAAATACTTCACTACAAAGGCTATATAAGAAATATAAATGAATAGGGTATTTAATTTTTCCCACATGTTATAATGGCATTATTAGCAATGATATTATTTAATGTTGGTGATGTAAAAGAAAAACACTTTAAACTATTGACATTTAGAGTAAAGAAGGAAACCTTTGAAAGAGGCATGAAAATTCTGGTAGAGTTAAGAAAAATGTGTCAGTAGGCATTTAGGTATAGTCTCTTTGGAGAACTTCTTGTTAAAAAAACACTACAGTATAACTCAATAATGAAGGAATAACAATGCATGAAATAACATTGCACATGAATAATTAATGGGAGAAGTTTTTATAATTCTTTAAAGAATTTTGTAGTTGTTTGTTTTTGTATTTTCGGCTGGGTGAAGCTATTCAAGAGGCAGAGACAGGGACAACTGTCTCAAACCGACCTTCACAAAAAGTTAGTGAGACCACATTCAAGCAAGTCAGTGTTGTGGGTACACACACACACACACACACACACATAATCCAAGCTATGTAGAAAGGATAGGTAGGAGGATGTGGCTATAGATTGGACCAAGCAAAGCATGAGACCCTATCTGTAAAATAATCTAAAGCAAAAAGAATGGAAAATAGCTCACCTGAAAAAAAATCTTAAACTAAAAAGGATAAGAAATAGCTCAAATGGCAGATCATCTACCTAAAAAGGTTTGTTGATTCTTTTAATTCTGTGTGACATCTTTATGTACATAAATTACAGGGCAATATAGATACAAACCAAAGCAGGGAACACTATTGAAATTACCCATGATTTTTATTTTATTTTTTCTCATTCCTTCTCCTTCCAAGTCTTCCAATTATGAAAATGGCTACATTTTTGTCAACATAAAAACATTTTTCATAGTGACTATATTGTTCTCTTTATATCTTAAGTATATTTTTATCATTTTATTTTAACATGCCTCATGTGGTTTATTTCTGCAAATGGATCCCAACTTTCTATCTAGAAACAGAGAACTGTTGATGATTTAGATGAACTGTGTGCATAATCAGCAAAAATATTTTTTAAAAAAATAATACCTAAAACTTCATTTTTTAAGAAGTCATTTCGAGTAAGCATGTCATTGTTTAATCTCCCCCTCTTCCATTCAATCAGTTCCTGCAGAAGTCATTGGGTCTTGATGCTTTTAATGGGGACCAACGCAAGATGCACCAAAACAAAGCAAAAGGAAAACAAAAAAAAAAGAAAAGAAAAGAAACAAGAGTCTGGAGTGTATCAGTGCCAGGCCCAGGAACACAAAATGACAGCCTAATGAAATCTGATGTGTCTACGCAATGACTTGTCAAGCCTATACAATTCAAAGGCCAATACAATTCAAAAACCTGAAACATGGTTCCAGTTAGTTCCATATAAGAGACCATCCATGTTAAAAAATGTTTATTATTAAATGCTTTCACTAGGAGAAAGTTTTCCAGTGACAAATATTTCTCGTGAAGAAAGAATGACTTGAATTGCCATTTTATAAATTAAGCAGATCTTCCCAAGGACTGCCTTTCCATCAGGAAACTCCCAAACCAAAGCAGACACCATATTTTGTCTTTTTAGTCCTTTATACAAATATTCTCTCCAGCTGATAACACTATCTGCTGGTTGTCCTGTTTACTTTGAGGGCAAGAAATCTTGGCAGCTTGCTTTTCTGATTATCTATCTGAAATAGTTGACTTTGAAGTCAAACACTATTATTTCAAGTGTGTTTTAAACCCACAGACTGTGTCCTTTGTTTCCTTTTATTTTAATATTTCAAAACTATGTGAGAAATGGATGTTATTTTTCCTGTTTTCATGCTCATATTTACATTAGTCCTTTTTAAAAACAACATTTATTTTGTGAGAAAATGTCAGGACTCCATCAAGTGACAAAGAGGTAGATATTTTTCTTTATTCTCTCTACTATCTATATTCAAGAGACTTACATTTTATTATTCCCTGAAATATAACATTTTGTTGGAAGCATTAAAGGTAGTGATACTTTCCTTCATTTTAAACTTCTACAGACAGTAGAAAACTTCAAATGGAAATTTCTATGTTTATTACTTTTTGCAAACACCTTTTCTACTTCTCATTCTTTAATATGGTCTTAAAAGTATATGCTACAAACTTAAGGAAGCATGTTTCTAAGAGCACATAAATTAAATACTAGACGTAAGTAGGCAAGGCTAGGCAAGGGTTGTCATAGCAAATACCTGTGATATCATACTCAAAAGTAGCCAGAACTCCACTTAAATCTACACCAGAGAAGCTTAAATTACAGGCTGTTACTTTTCAAATATTTCCCTGTGTTTTAGTCTTAATGGGTAAATGCTTTCAGATCTGATACAATAATGTTTGAATTCTGTTGAAACCACAGTTTTCTTTTCCTTTGTACCCACCCTGAGTGCTAACAATACAGAGTTAAGAGGGTTTTCTTCCCTATAGAACACTATTTAGTAAATTTACATAGTTTAGGTTATTTTATGCAAAATTTTACAATGGTCTAACGGACCAGATAAAGCTCATAAAATCAGTCTGACATCATTTTCTTAAAGATGATTCTTCTTTTTAAATTATTTTACTTGTAGGAAAAGAGAATGGACTAGTAACTAAATGCAGAGTTGTGTATGATTCATGGTAATCTTTCCCTCCCTCAGAAAAATATATTTTAGAAATCACTACCCAAGAAATGCACAGAGGTTTTGTCTTCCTGAGTCTTTCACAGCTGAAATGGAATCACTGAACTTTTACTTGGGCTTCACAATGCCTTCATGTGAAAGGCAAGAAATAGTCTCATGGTGCCTATTGCTTAAAAATTGATACTTTATGATAGCTTAAAATTTGTATTTGGAGTTGTCAGCCCAGGTTCTCTGAAGGTCTTAAATGCAAATTGTACTAGTCGCTGAAGAATAAAACTAGAAGACTAGTTTGTCCATGCTGCATGGAATTTGTTGGATCAAAAAACTCAGAACTTTCCAGTTACTTGCTTTCTCATGGTATAGGAAACAGGATAGCTAGATGTCGATAGCTCTCATGGTAATCCTAGCTATTCAGGAGGCTGAGATATAAGGATGGTGGTTCAAAGCCCACTGGGGCAGGAAAGTCTGTGAGACCCTTATCTGCAATTAACCACCAGAAACCTGGAAGTGGTTCTGTGGTTCAAAGTGGTAAAGCTCTAGTCTTAAACAGAAAGAGCTCAGAGACAGTGCCCAGGCCCTGAGTTCAAGCCCATGACAGACAGAAAGAAAAAGAATATTAAAAAAGAAAGCAGGCTAAATAGCCTTGTTCAATTAAGTTATAGTCTATGCCTTTTATAAATTCTATTAATGAACAAAGATTTAATTTCTTTAAATCTTAAAAGTCTTCATGCACTTTAATATATTTTTAAGACACAACATATTATTGATTCATTACTTTGAATTGCTTGCTACTTGTATGGCTTTATATATAGTGCCTTCTATACAAAATAATGTATATCTTCTTAGCACTTGATATAGCAGCCAGCATATAAGGTTGGCACTCAGCAAGTATTTCTATTATTGAAGGCATTTTGAAGCTTACTTTCACCTGGATTTCAGAGAGCAATGTTATGGTTGACATGCATTAGCCTGCCTTGTCTAAAATGAATGTTGTTTTTTCCCCCTTGCCTTTAGTGATAACATGCTGTTAACAGCATGCTCTGTTACCTAATATAATATGTGAAGTTTAATCACCAAAAGTAATTCCTTTAGAATAAACCTAAAGGAATGTCCTGATTAACGGGGCTTATTCCCAAAGCAGAAATTTTAAATTGCAACAAATTCTAAAATGTGTAACAAGAGCTTATATGAGCAACAAGCATCAAAATTTTCCATTCTGTTATTGTTTCACTCAATCACCTGTGAAAAGGAGCCCTGTTCTATGATTGTTTATGACAAAATATGTTATGACATTTTTATATCCTCCCGCTTCAGTCTGTCAGCCATTTCATCCCTGGCAATCAGTGCTTGTATAAAGCAGCAGATGTATTCCCCTTCACATGTATGCAAAAAGTCTTCCCAAAGAATCCCTTCCAGGGCCTGGCACCGGTGGCTCATGCCTGTAATCCATCCTAGCTATTCAGGAGGCTGAGATCTGAGGATCATGGTTCAAAGCTCAGGCAGGAAAGTCAGTGAGACTCTTATGTCCAATTAACAGCTTATTAAACTGGAAGTAGCGCTGTAGCTCAAGTGGTACAGTGCTCACCTTGAGCTGAAGAGCTGAGAGACAGCACCCAGGCCCAGAGTTCAAGCCCCAGACCAACAACAACAACAACAAAAAATACCTTCCAGGAACATGTGCAATAATATCAGAACATGGACTAACTTGAAGTCAGAAATGCTGACACTTCCTTCCTATAAGGAGTAAAAAGACCAGGAGACTTCCAGACACATGTGCATTTACCTTCCTTCCTGCATATCTGCTTGCAGAACAAGTGGCACAGAAGGGGTTGCAAAGTCAATGCAAATTTCCCTATTACCCCCCAACTCCCCTCCCCCACCTATATATTGGGCTGAATTCAAAGATAGGAAGAACCACTCGCTCACCTAATGGTTTATGACTTGTCAGTTCAAGAACAGCACAGCCTTGTTGTTAAATGTAACTTATGTCATGGGGCATTGATTTTGCTTGTTGTTTTTGTTTGTTTATTTGTTTTGGGTTTTTTCTGCTTTTTGTTTTTGTCGGTCCTGGGGCTTGAACTCTGGGCCTGCGCTGTCAAGGTGCTCTTCAGCTCAAGGCGAGCACTCTACTGCTTGAGCCACAGGGCTACTTCTGGTTTTCTGGTGGTTTATTGGAGATAAGAGTCTCACAGCCTTTCCTGCCTAGGCTGGCTTTGAACCGTGATCCTCAGATCTCAGCCTTCTGGGTAGCTAGGATTACAGGCATGAGCCACAGGCGCCTGGCTGTTTGCTTGTATTTTTTAAACAAAAATTACATACACACGCACACATATAAAACAAGCAGAAAATATTGTTGAATTGACTGAGAAAGATGACATTTTCATTGACAAAGTGATAATATGAAGATACATTAAGAGCTGTTATATGTTTAATTTATTTATTTATGTATCTTTTAATTGTCAAGGTGATGTACAGAGGGGTTATATTACACAAGTAAGGTAATAAGTACATTTCTTTTTGAAATTGTTACCCACTCCCTCATTTTTCTCCCACTTTCCCTTACACAAAGAACAATAAAAGCAAAGCAAGACAAACATGATTGAGTAAGGTGCATTAATCATCATAATCTCTAATGAACCAGCTTGATAACTATCAAGATGCCCAGTATAGCCCATTCCTTTCTCTTAATCCAGTAGTAATGAAAATGTACATTTGACTGCAGAAATGTATAAGAATGTGAAAACTAGTTGCTGGCAGAAAGCCAGCAAATAATATTATGGTTTTATTTCTGGTGACTTATAATTTCACAAGTGTTTTGGCATTGCAGGAACAGATTCTTCCTTTTAATAAAATTCTTCCATTCTGTAAAAATTATGTTGTGCAAATTTCCCTAAGAAAAAAAAGGGATGGAAGTATACTAACTTACATTTCTTCCCCAAGTGTATTTGGAAATGCATCGACTTTAGAAACCAAGAAAATACTTACCATATGTTTGGAGGGGTAGGGGTGGGGGTGGGGGTTACAAAATAAAATTTGATGTTTTTCATATGTGAATACAGTTTTGCTTCAGTTCATATATTTGAAAAAAGAACCAGATATTTGGATATTTCATTTAAAATGTGTGTGTGTGTGTGTGTGTGTGTGTGTGTGTGTTTTAACCTGCCCTGAAACTTGAGCAAAAGTGTAACTCACAAACTTTATGATACAAAAACCAGCATTTATAAAAATTCTTCTGCATGAATGAATACCTGGAAAACTGGGCAGAAGGGTTTTGTTCTGCCAATTTATGTTGCTCATGATAATGATACAAACAAAAGATACAAAGCAAAAGCCAAAGACTACCAGAGTTGGATTACTGCAGTCTGCTTTCTGCCCTTGCCAGCCCTCCTGCAGGGGTGAAGGTCTTGGTAATGTGAATACCCACATAGCTAATTTACAGAACCTTGGTGTGGAACTCCCTAATTCAAGAACCCCAAGGAAAGACAGGCTTCCCTGGTGAAAAAGCCATAAAATGACTGTTTATTTAAATGAGTTAATCTCCAGCTCTTTAAAAGTATCAATGGGATTCTCATGGTGAAGCCTACGTACTCTTCAAGGTATTAGCTCTTTCTTAAAAAAAAAATTCTCTCATTTTTTGAATAGGTGTATAATTGTTCCAGAGCATTACACTTTTAATTACCTTTATTTAAATAACAAGCAATTTTATTAAATAGTTAAAGGCACAACTTCTCAAATGTTTTTCCATTTCTAAGCCTTTTCTTATTTCATTGAATTGGCTTGCCACAAGTAAACTTGGATAAAAAGATTTCAGTCTTCAAGCTCTTTACTAATGGTTAAATGTACACTGCCCATTTGATGACTAGCCTGACACTCGGAGAGACATTATCTGCCTTCATTCCTACAAAGCTCACCTATTTTTTCAGATGAGTTGAGCTTCAGTAATTCAGACAATGATTAGATGAAGAGCAAAATAGCCCCCAGCAATTAAGAAACATATTTAAAAGCACTTTAGACCAAATGTACCTCTTACAGGGTTTTTTTCCCCTTCATTCTCTTTAGAGCATTTTCTGAACACAGTCTTATAATTGAAAGAAAATTTAATCCTGCATTAACCATATAATCATTTTGCAAACTAAGTTCTGGAACTACTCTTTAGTGCAGTGGGTTAGTCTAGAATTTGTGGATTAATGATATCAGACCCTATTTAAAATCTTGTAGATTTAACTTACTCCCAAAGACTTTAATTTCATTCTTATTAAGTCATTTAAATACTAATTCTCCACATTTAGCACATCTTTTTTTTTTCAACAAAAGCTCAAAGTGTTATAAGAACTGAACTAAAGAAGTAAAAATTATATTATGGAGAAAAGAGGAAACATTCCTTTTTCCTATTTAGCAATGGATAAAATAATGAATTCATAGATATTTGGTTGGCCTTATTCAACCATAAGTCAAGCAAAGTTTCCTAAAAGCTTCCAGGATAACAATATACCAAATTAAATGTTTTATAACTTCCTTTCCTGAGATAGTATTTATTTGTATAATAATGTTGATATTTTATTTCTAAATGTAAGTATATTTATGGATTTTATTATGGAAAAGGAATAATGCCTAGCTCTTTAGTATACTATCACATATTAATTTTAGTATATATTTTATCAAAGATGATGTATAGAGAGGTTACCCTTTTATATGTCAGATTAAGAGTACATTTCTTTTTGGACAATGTCACCTTTCCCTGGCTCTCTTCCGGTTTTTCCCTCCTATGTTCACCCATAAGTTGTAGAGTTCATTTTCACCTTAGTGTCTAGTGAGTAACACTGCTGCATTTTGCTCATTCTCTGTCCCACCATTACTGTACCCTACCTTATTTTCCCAATGACAAATAAACTAACAAAAAGGAAAAGAAAACAAAAATAGCAGCAACAGAACAACAACAAAACCCTCTTGTTTTTATTTCCTGGAGTTCATTTTGATAAATATTATTTTGTATGATCAGCTGTACATAGGTATTGTGCCTTTGTGATCCTCTTCTAAGAATATCCTCCTTGGGTCTCACTGTGTATGTATGCCTAGAGACCTGCTTTTGATATTTAATTTAAGGATTAAAAATAGGCCCAATGAGAAGTCATATTTTTCCAGAAGTAATATTTTGAGTACTCATAATATATGTGCACATACATTCATATATGTACATATATATACACATATATGTACATAGAGATGTATACATATGTATATGTGTATCTACAGATATATAGATAATCAGTAATTGAGTAGTAAAGATATTGAATTGACTACTGAATTGACTGAATTGACTACTCTTTTGAAATCTTTCATATCAAGAACAAAGGTGCATTATGTTAGAAAAGGTACTTGAATTTTTTCTTTTTTTCTTTTCTTTTTTTTTTGGTAGCAGTAACCACGACATAACCAGTACCTATTAACATGATGAGGCTTCTTCAGTGGTCTTTTCTTTCCTGACCTAGCATCAGCTCTAAGAGTCTACTCTCTAGCCCCCCTGTACCCAGGGTTACTTAATATTGACACTACTAGTCTTCTATGTTGTCTCCTAGGGTGTAGATTCTTGTAAGTTATTGTATACAGGCTTTCCTTTGGATCCAAAGATGCATTTGCTACTATTACTATTCAATTGCACTGCTCTTCAATCCTAGGTCATGCTCTTATTCACTGGAAGAACGAATTTCCACCTGGTAAAGGGGAGAGCAGAACCTAAACTTCATTAAGATCTGAGAGCTATACTGACTTAAAGGAATATCTCTAGCTATACTTGAAATGTAATTTTGATAATTGAGTGTCCAAAAATTATTCCTTCATAAATCAGCTTTTTTCTTTTCTTCTTCTTTTTTTTTTTTTTGGTTGGTCATTCGGTCATGGGGCTTGAACTCTGGGCCGAGGCGCCCCTATGCTCTTCAGATCAAGGAGAGAATGCTACCACTTGAGCCACAGCACCACCTCTGATTTTCTGGTAGTTTATTGGCGATAAGAGCCTCACAGACATTTCCTGCCCAGGCTGGTTTTGAATCGCGATACTCAGCCTACTGAGTAGCTAGGATTACAGGTGTAAGCCACCAGTGCCGACTTTCCAAATCAATTTAATAAGAGAGGAAAACATTTTTATGAGAAAATACTGACTTTTTACGCTGGAAAACGAGTTCTTCTAGAAGAGGGTTCACTTTTGTTGGGAAGATTCTTTGTGTGTTGTTTCTGTCATAGACGTGGCAGGAATTTGTGAGTACAAACTGGACATGAATTTTATAGGTGGCTCTCAATAATTAAGAAGAGATAATTATCTGTAGTTATTTATACAGATGAAAACTCATTTCCACTTTCACTGAAGCCTAAACTGGCTGGAGAAACCACTATTGTAGAATATCTGGTATTGCTCTGTGGGTGCACATTTATACATACTAGCGAGGTAGATGGGTGCTAATTAAAATAATAATAATAATAATATGTTCAAAGCCAATAGGGAAGAGATCAAGGAAAATTATCAAGGTAGAAAACGAATGGGTAGAGCAGAAACTTCTCATACATGGTAGAACTGAGATTTTTGTTTAGTATAACTAGTTGCCCAAAGAGAGAGTTTGATTTTAATTTTTCCTTGATACGAGTCTCTTTTGCCTATTCACCTGTTGTCTGGATATGTATAATCCTCGTCATGTATGGGGCTGTTCAATACATACATATACATATATATATATATATATATGTGTTTGCTAAAGTTTTTAAGCCCTTCTTTCTCTCTTAACAAAACCTGAAAATGTAAGGGGAATAATTAAGACACTATTAACTAAAATAAGTTGAAACCATAGGTAAGTGGAATTTATTGTTGGCTATTCTACTAGTTCAAAGTTTTCTCATTGACTATATTTTAACTGGCTTCACCCTAACACTCATTTTACAGATTTAAATGGATGTCACAGATAATCAGGCTATGTTCTTTGAAATATAATGAAAATAAATGGAATTTCTGAAATTCATCATGAAAATGTTAGAGCTCAAATTTGAAACTTGGATGTAAAGAAGGAAAACAAGAATGACTGGCTATATCACATCGTGTGTGAGTGTGTGTGTGTGTGTGTGTGTGTGTGTGTGAAGAAGAATCATCTTCAATGTAAAGAGAAATCAAGATGAACATTTTGCTCTTCATCCATTCAGATTGATATTGCCATTGTTAAGGGAACCCATCAGGAAGGATTATTTAAATTGCCCTGAATATCTTTGCAGATCAGAAAAGAAATCTACTCAAGGAAAAGTGTTGGGTAATGGTTTGATCTCCAACAAAGAACACTTTCTCTGATGACCGTTGGCTGCACCCACGTTATGAGTTTGTTTATTTTTAATTGCTCCACAGTTGTCCTAGAGTGAGAAGTTGAGTTCCATTGAGCTGGCACTTCTAGTTTTAATTTATGCATGAGTTTGTACATTGTTTTTCTCCTGCAGTTCTCAAAGAAATTTTATGGGCCATTACTGAGTGACTAAAATGGGTGCAGATTTTGCAAGCCTCTGCCAGAAGATGTTTATTACTGTCATCATTCTCAGGAAAATCATGTTCCAGCAGGCTCAGGCAGTGTGAAAAACATGGCACATGTGCGAATTGGCCATTTCACACCGCTCTTACAATATTGTCAGTAATAATAAAACCAAAGGAAAGACCTTGGGGAGGGGGCTCATCTACAACACATTAATTTGATGATGAAGCTTTGATATGTGATCTTTGTTAGACCCAGAGATATGAAGTGCAGCTCTCTTTGTAAACCTTTCACCAAGGTCTAAGAAAGGAGCGTTTTTTCCCTGAGGGTTCCCATTCTAAAAGAGTTTCCTATGTCTTGAAGGCTATGTCCAAAATTAATACCCTTCAAATCTTCTGATTGCTTTAGCTATATAATTCTTAATTCTAGTAAACAACTTTTTAAGTGGTATCCAAGTTTGCAGGAGTAAAAAAAAAGGTTCACATACATCATACAACTAGATCTACAAAGTGTTCCCCAAACTCCTAATTTTCACCTTTTCATCTAATATCCCTACGTTTCTAGTACTGTATTTTGCCTTCTTTGGGGAAGGGAGATGTTTGGTTGTGGAGTTATGAACACAGTTCAGAAATGTGAAATTGGACACATGTGAAACCGTTTTCTTGTCTCTTTTTGTCTCAATTTCCCATTACATTTAATGTTTCCATGCCATTTCTTTACCATTCTTCAGAGTAATCATGATGCAGACATTTTTATGTATTCTCAGAAACATTCATTTTATGTATAGATATAGATATATTACATAAAATCCATTTATATTATATTAATGAAGAATATATTTTGTTTTGTAATAATAATTAAGATGTATTATTAAGAATCTGTTAGTAAAATTTATGCCATTCATATAAACACATAGCATATATTGACAGCCTCTCAGTACCAGTACATATAAATAACAGGCATGAGTTTAGTTGAATTTTCAAAAGAGGACCTATAAAAACTATTGTTCTTCCCTTTAAGTTCTGTAAATCAAAGGTAAAAATATTAACACCAAAAAGAAGTGGCAGATGAGGTCTGAAATATCACTTTTATTACTGATAGTAAGTTTGAGGGAAATTCTAGTTGGAAATTCAGAATTAAAGAGTGTCCTCCATCCAGTCAAGTAGTTTGCATCAAGTAGCCACCTGATTGAAACAGCAGAAATTCTTCCCTGATACATGAGAGGCAGCTTTCTCTTTAAAAGGAAACGAGCCAAAGCCAAGGAAAAGGTTCCCAAATTTAGCAATTAGTGAGGAGGCAGAGGAAAACATGTAGTTATTTGTGAGGGAGTCCTCCTCATTGACGCCTGGAGCACTACAATGATCGGCTTTTCTTTCTCAACTGCTTCACATCATTGGTTGTTGAATTCATAGCTACAAGGCCGAATGGTCATAAAAACTACAGCCAGTCTATTGTTGTCTTAGTTACCTTTACTTTCTTTCACACATAAATGTTGTCCTTATTTGAAAAATATATTTAGAATAAGTCTTCCAGGTATTGTCGATTACATGGGTTTCCAAGTACAATTTCATGGACATGCTTCTACTAAAGTTTACTTATTAGTTATCAGAATCATTAGTTTAGCTATGTAAAATTCATTTTTATTCAGTACATTCATCAACATTAATTTCAAGGGGATTTAAAATATTACAAGTAGTCATCTACAATAGTGTTATAAATTTATGTGTTTTTCCCTTCAAGATTCACTTGTCTGCCTGTTTAAATATAGCCAGGTATGGAGTTGAGGTAATTACTTCAAACCAAGGTTTAAGGATGGTCCCTGGTAGATCTAATTTTGTTGAGATAACTTCATACCAGTTACCATAGTGTTTAATTCATGAACTAAAATATATACAAATCAAGATAGAGCCTATCTTTTTTAAAATGAGATGAACAAATGATCAAATGGGTAAAGTTTATTGAATAGTCAGAAAGAATTATTCCATTGAACCTTGAGGAAAAATAATTTTATATTTGTCAGACAGAAACTCATTTCAGCTTTTGTTTATCCTAAAGATATGACATAAAATTTTGAATTCTAGAACTGTATTTTGACATCACTGAAAGAAGGTAGTGTGGGGATAACATTAGTACTGTATAATGGAAGAAAATAAAACTACACAGTCTTTAATGGTAATATTGAGCTGAAAAACAAATGAAAATCTTTATCTAGAATTGCCAGTTGTGTAATCAGTCAACCACCAAATATTATTTAAGCTTTATTTTTATGTCAATTTTTTAATTTAATTTTTAGTTTTAAGGCACTTTTATTATTATCCTTAAGTAGTTGTGCAAAGGAGTTGTAATTTATCTACAAGTTTATATATAATTTATATACAATATATAGTTTACATAAAATATATCTTGATCAATGTCATCCCATTCTACAATCTCATTAAATTTATTTTTATTTAAATTACCAAGTGTCCTACTTTATGAAAAACTAATTATCAACTAGTGCAATTTTTAAAGGATGTTAACTTTCTGAAAGTAAAAAGAATGAAAGATTTTCTATCAATAATATGAAATATTTTTGGACACAAGATCACAAGAATATGTGCTTGAACCACTAAATGGATCATATTCAACACTTAAAATTGTGTTCTGTGGCTAAATGCTATGCCATGATTACTCTGAACAAATGCTAAATTGAAGATGCAGCAGCAATGAGATGATCATGAAGATAATTAAGCTCAATTATCCTAATGTGTAAAGACTCAATTTAATATGTTGAACTTAATTCTAAAGCAAGAATAGCCACAGTTTGGAGGTGACAAAAGAAAGAAAGGCTTTTATGAGATGCTGAAAACATGTCAGTAGACATCCATAACCTAATAGGTATTCTTGAATGTATACTACAGATATTTTTCAAAAAACTTTACTTAATATATATCATCCTTAATAGAAAGTCTTCAATTTTTTAATATTCCTTTTAGCTAGACTCACACAATGTCATGAGAAGATGTTTCTCATGGTTTATTATAGAAAAGGTACTCTTGAAAAGCTTAGAGGACTAATATGAAATGCCAGTGAAGAGTACCAATTGGATGGATGGTCACATGAATAATGACTTTAATTATTTTATTCAATAAATGCATATTGAGTAGTCATTAGATGACAGGTGGTCCACTATGCTCTGGTGATTAAATAATGGAAGGCATAGAACTGTATTGAAATAACCCATAATCCAATGAGACAAAGAAGTGAAGAAATTATTGTACTATAGCATGAAATTTTATTATGGGAATAGGAATGTCATGGTTGTCCTAAGAACAAAGAAGAAATTTAACTAATCTGGCTCCAATCACATAGAAAAAGTATCATGCCTGCGCTACATCTTAAAGCAAGGGGATGATATGGAAGGAAACATGTGGTGGTGCGGTTGGACAGAAACTATTCCAGAGGAAGAATATACCATCTTTAAAAGCAGAGAGATAGATGGTATATTCAAAACAGTTCAGAATGGTTAAGGTTTATAAAACTTACTAGTAAATAGAGATGAACTTAGAACGTTAAAGTCACATTAGATTCTATATTGAGAAAATAAACCTGTATGAGAATTCATTAGGGAATTAAAAGTGAAAAAGTGATAATACATGGTCCACATCTGTTTGACCAAAATTAAAATAGGCAGCAAAAGAATGATATCAAAAAAGAAAGAATAAACAAGGTGCCGGTGGCTCAGCCTGTAATCATAGCTACTCAGGAGGCTGAGATCTATGGATCATGGTTCAAAGGCAGCCTATGTAGGAAACTCCGTGAGACTCTTATCTCCAATAAAACACTAGAAAATCAGAAGTGGTGCTGTGGCTCAAGCAGTAGATCCCTAGCCTTGAGCTGAAAAGTACAGGGAAAGTGCCCAGTCCCAGAGTTCAAGCCCCACGACTGACAAGAAGAAGAAGAAGAAGAGGAGGAGATAAAGAGCCAAAGAGGAGAAGAAGAGAAAGTTAGATAGGAAGAGAAAGTTAGATAGGAAGCTATGGCTATTTTTAGTTATAAAAAATGATAAATTAATGAGTCAATAAGAAACTTGAGAAATTGTTTTTTGGTAAGATGCCCTATTAATTTCCTAGAAATAGATTATTGATGCCTATCAAAATGTATAGTAAAATTTGAGCTATGCTTATCCATATATACATATATATATACACACATGTATGTGTGTGTGGTGCATATATATATATATACATATGTGTACATGTATATGCATAGACAAATATTTCTGTACATGGTAAATTTTCCACTGCAACATTTACTTACTAAAATTACTTACTGAGTAATCTCAGAATATTTTGAAAGTTGACCTAACATAATTAAAATACACTTAACAAACACAAGTGCAAAACTTTGAATATAATAAATTATTTGTTCAAGGAAAATCATCCACAGTGAGTCAAATTTTATTTTACAAGATTTTATATCAAAAGCATATATATATCATAACAAACATATTTCTATTTTTGATCATAAAGAAGTAACTTTTATAAGATTGACCTACATTTCTATTTTAAATAGCTCTAATACTGAAACAATTGCCTAAAAATATATTCAGACATTGTAAATCATGAAGAATAGATCTGGATTTCTAAAAATAATTCAAAAGGATAAAAGAACTTTTTTTATTGTGGAAGCTTCTTAATGAAGCTACTACATTATGTCAGAATAGCAGCATAAGAAGGTATATGGAAAAAATATTTATATATGTTAAATGATAAAATAATACTTAAGCGTAGAACTGAGAAGTTAAAATTACTTTTCATACTTAAACACATGCACACATATACTCACAAGCACATATACATACAAATTTAATTTACATGATACTACTAGAATTAAATTGAATAAAATACTTAAACAAGGTGAGAGACCAGAAAAAAGAATAAAACATAGAAATAGCTGTTTTGCATTTATTCACTTATTAACTTACCTATTTATTCACACAAATAGTATTGATGATTACATTAAATATAAATGGATGAATATTCTAAATAGAAGTTCAAGAAGTTCATGCTGGATGAAATATTTAGACTCAATGGTATGCACATATATTATATACATTATATATATATATATATATAATTCTACTTTAAAGGAAAAAACAGGTAATTTATAATAACAAAAGGGAAAAGACATATTACATGAATGATAAGTATAAAACTATTGGAATCACTATATTCACATTAAAATAGTTTCCCTACTATAGGGATAAAAAGCTAAATTTTGCCTGGCTCTGGTGTCTCATGCCGGGACTCACAAGAGCTGAGATTTGAGAATGGCAGTTCAAAGTCAGCCTGAGCAAGAGAGTCCGTGAGATGTATAGTAGGAAAGTTGGCTCAGAAAGGGAAATAATGCCAAGTGAAAGTGGCTTATACCTGTAATCCTAGCTACTCAGGAGGCTGAGATTTGAGGATTGTGGTTCAAAGGAGCCTGGGTGGAAAATCCATGAAACTCTTCAATAAACAACCAGAAAACTGTAAGTGGAGCGTGGTTCAAGTGGTAGAATGCTAGCCTTGAGCTAAAGAGCTGAGGGACAGTGCCCAAGCAGAGTTCAGGCCCCATGACTGACAAAAAAAGAAAAAAAAAGAAAAACGATAAATTTCAAGATAATAAAGATTTAAGTAATAAAGCCAAAATAATTTGCATGCATCTAAAAATCAGAACATCAAATATCTAAAAATATATTCAGAGTTAAAAGAAGAATTGGTTGCTGGGATGTAGCTCAGTGGCAAAGCGCTTGCCTAGCAAGTGCAACGTCCTGGGTTCGATCCCCAGTACCAAAAAAGAAAAGACAAAAAAAAATACAGTTAAAAAAGAATTGGCATAGCCATAATATGTTTTTAGTTCTTATTGTAGTTCATACAATTAATTTTAAAATTATATAATTACCATATCAATATATTGTTGCTTTTACTAACTTTGACTAAGTAATTCTAAAATTTATAAGAAAATGGGGACTCTCTAGAAGAGTTCCAATCATTTTCAGAAAGAGAAGTTATATTACTTGATTGAAATACACATTAAAAAATACAGTAATTTAGATAAGTTATATTGGTTGAAAGACATGTAAATCAATATAACAGAAAATATGGTTCAGAGGAAAGGAAATATATTCATAATCAATAGATTGTTTAAGGCTGTGCATTTATTCACTTGGGAAAAATAGTCTTTTCAACAAATATATATCCTTGTAAAAATTAAACTGTAATCAATAACTTATGATATGAACTAAAAAAAGTGAACTTTGAAATTTCCAACTAAAAACTGAAAAATGGTGTAATCTTATATTAGGTAAATATTAGATATTATAAGAAAATACTGTTATCTATAAATTAGACTCATCAAATTTATTCTGTCTTTTTGAATGACAGTCATTTAGAAATGGAAAAAGCAATCAACAGACTGTTGTGTTGCATGTACCTGATGAAGGACTTATATCCAAAATATGGAAATTATTATTATGACAAGAAAAAAACTGGCAAACAATTTTCTGTTATAAATGGACAAGAGGATTAGGCATTTTACAAAAAATATAAATATAAATGAGTATAAAATATAAATGAAAAGTAATGTCCCAATAAGCCATT
This sequence comes from Dipodomys ordii, assembly GCF_000151885.1. Classification (NCBI taxonomy): domain Eukaryota; kingdom Metazoa; phylum Chordata; class Mammalia; order Rodentia; family Heteromyidae; genus Dipodomys; species Dipodomys ordii. The sequence continues at coordinate 5,292,479 of NW_012267255.1, read as the reverse complement.
GTTAAGTACCTCCTAAAATATCTAAGATTAGAAACACTGAAAATACCAGATGTAAGCAAGATTGTGGTACAAAAGAAAGTCTCATCTATTACTGGTAAGATCATGAAATAAAATAAATACTTCCGAGATCAGTTTGTGAGTATGTATTAATTTACCAGATGTGAAAAGGATTATTCTAAAACTTTTATAGGGCCATAATTCTCCAAGGGATACACACACACACACACACACACACACACACACATATGCCTAAAAACCATAGGCATCAACAAGTGAACAAATCAACAGAATTTAGTATATTTATATATTGGGGAACTATTCATCACTCAATTCAAGAGACAATTAAGATACTCAACTATTCAGATGAACGTAAAAAAGTATTGTAGTCCACATAGGAAGCTGTAGGTTGTATGATGTTATTTGCATGAAATTCAAGATGAGAAAAAATCTGTAGTGACATAAAGTCTACAGGCGATGGCTGATGTACAAAGTAGGGGAAAAATAGCAAAAGTATATAAAGAAAGCTTTAGTGTAATAGTAATGTTCTGCATTTTGATTATGATGTTGATTATAATGGTGTAGTCAAAGCTCATCTGTTATTCTAAGTAAATTATACAAACCTTATATAAAAGCAACTTGATTAAAATGGTGTATACCATTTATACTCATACAAAGAGAAAGATAAACTATGTGATTTCAAGTGATACACTTTTTGTTTCTATAAGGAGAAAGATAAACTATGTGATTTCAAGTGATATACTTTTTGTTTCTATAAGACTTTATTTCCTTCTATGTGACAGAAAGAAGATGTGAACTAGTAAAACTTGAAGACTCATCCCAGTATATATTTCTACAGAAAAGTTTATGTTTTGCAAATGCTTTCTCTCAGAGCAAAATCTTTCATAGAGAAGATGGAAAAAGTTCATGGATCAGTCAAATCATTAGGTGAAGAGAATCTAATCTACAGTTTCTTCATCCATAAAAGCAAGCTAAAAAATCTATACATTTATTTTGGTTGTGCTCATTTGATTAGGAAAAGTAAAAATAAAATATAACATGACCCAGGTCTTTGTCGGTCAATAGTAGCTGACTTGATACAATTTCCCCTCATGCTTCCTCCAGAGAAATTGTAAAGATCTCATACTGAAAATAAAGTTAAACAAGAGAACTGCGATGTACCCTTATCAATTGAACTCTCCCTGGAGGATATGTGAGATTCTGTAGACATGTTTGTCTTCCACTAACTGCCTTTGCAGATGTTGTGGGCCCAACACCTGTTGTGCTGTGCTGGACTAGCAGACCGCATTAAGGAAGGGCACAGGATAGGGATGCGGAGAGCCCATCCAAAGAGAGCTTTCCTTGGGCACTGATTTCTCATGCTGAGGACCCCCAGACAGCTGAACCCCATGAATCTTTACTTACTGTCTGACTCAACAAAAAGACTCCCAAGTGAGCTCTAAAAATTATTTAGTATATTTTCTTCAAGATCACATGTATACAGTTGAATTTAGGGACTGTTTCAGAAATTCACAGGTTTAAAGAATAGTAGAACTACACTGACATTTTTGTTTTCTTTTGGAAAAATCAAATACAATCCCAAGTTGGAAACCCTGAAGCTACAGGTAGAATGAGTTAATGTCTAAAGAACTGTTGGGAAACAAAGTATGGCATTTTCTTAAACATATAGCAATATATATTTTTATAGGTAAGGTCTTAAAGGTTTTTACCCAATAACAGGGGGGGCAAAACCATGTCAGGAAGAGGTAGATCTCTCTAAACTCAATACCACCTATGGACATAGAACATTGCACAACCAATGTATCAACCAACTGCGGCCAATGAGATAGTTTAAACAACTCCTCTAAGGCCAATTTAAAAGGGTAAACATGACCAAAGCTTTTATTAATGTTCCCCTTCATCACAAAAGCAATTTCCCACTGTCATCTGAGCTTTTTATGATGGCCCACTAGCAGCACAAGCCACTTTAGTTTGCCTCTGACTGTGTACCAAGCAGAAAAGGAAACAAATCAAATAATTAAAATGGTCAAAAATGTACCATTCCAGATGCCTCAATCCTTTTAAAAACTTTATAATAGCTTTTTTTTGTTTGTTTAAGAGGGCAAAAGTGTGAAGGAGGAACAGGGCAATGGCTTTGTCCTTTACTCCATATAAACCAGACATCTAAAAACCTTCTTTATAAGGACGTTGAAGAGTCTTCTCTCATGACTACGAAGCCAGCTGTTGCATACCTTCATCATTCCAGCTGTAAATATGTCTCTAGTTATAATCCTGTATCCTAATGCTTTTAGGACAAGAATGCTTTCTGAGTGATTTAAAATTTCAGGCTAAATGATCATTGTGAGAAATGAGGACTCACCTCAATCAGGCATAAGTGAGTTCTGGCAGAAAGAGGGTTAATTTCCTTCCCTTTGTGCCAGTATCTAACCACACCTGTCAACCATCAAGGGCTGGGTTTGCCAGGATCCTAGGAGTGGATGAGCGTGGGCGCAGCTGTGGCAAATTAGAGCATCCTGAGGAGGTCCAGCATAAAAGATGTGGAGCCTTACATATGTCTCTTTGGGATTTTAATGGATCCAAAGCAATGTTTCTACAGAGAATCAAGCATCATAGGGCTTCAACTGCAGCCTTCCCTTCATAATATGTAACATGTCACATTGTGTTTGTACCTGTATTTCTATATGTATTTTTTCACAACACCATTTGCATTATATGAGACATTATTTATAATTTTTTGAACTGTAAAGAATAATCTCAGAAAAATAGAATGGTGGAGATGATTTTTCAACTTCCATCATCTTTATTGAAGGAACAATACTTAAGGATTTTAATAGAGTCCTTTCTTTAGAGTACATACATGACTCAATATGGTGGTTGTATGCTGTTTTGTTTTAAATATAGTAATTAAAAGTTTATAATTTGGGAAAAGGCTTTGTCCAGTTGTGACAATATCTTGATATCCACAGATGCCAATGTTTAATGTTAAATTTTAATTCAGAATTTGGTCTCTTTATTTTATTTTATTCATTTATTTATTTATTTATTTATTGTCCATCATGGGACTTGAACTTAAGGTCTGGGCACTGTTCCTGAACTTTTTCACTCAAGGCTAGCACTCTACCACTTTGAACTACCGTTTCACTTCTGGTTTTCTGGTGATTAATTTGAGATAAGAGTCTTATAGACTTTCCTGCCCCTGCTAGCTTTGAACCATGATCCTCAGATTTCATCGTCCTGAATGGTTAGGTTTGCAGGGCTGAGCCACTGGTGCCCAACAAGCTCTCTTATATTCTTGCATAAATGTAAGAGGTACTAGAACTTTGAGCTCTGGCCATTCATTTTCACCATTGAAAATAAAATGAAAGGGGAAGAACTGTAGAACAGGTGGGAGGTTATAAAATAGGAAAATATAAAATGTGACAGGAACATAGAGGGATATTTAACATTCTTTTACTCATTAAATTTCTCCAGGAGAACATGAAGTAGATATTTCAAGCAATAACAGAATAAAAACATTATAGAATGATGTGTTTTCTTTGTACACTGAAAAAGAACTAAAAGAAAAGGAAAAATGAAAGCAAGGAACATATATATATACTTATATATAAGTATATAAATACGTATATATACTTCTGCTACATCTTTATATCTCTAGTTCTATCTATGTCATCTATATATTGTATTTCATTTTTCTTTCATGAATTTCTCAGTGATTTCAAAAAGCCAACCCATATTCTCCATAAAGAGTGGGGGAAGTAAGCTAAAATATCTAATTGCTTTTGAAAGTTAGATACATTGACTATAATTTAATTACAGTCCATACCACCAAACCCTACATTAGTAATAAAAATACAACCATAAAGAAGTAAAGGAAAATGACATTTTAGATGATCAAAAATTCCAGAATCCTACAGGGTCATAATTTAATATCTTACACACTACAGTCATCATTAATACTCAAGACATATGAAATTAATTTTGAGAGTGATGTCTCCCAAGGCTATCTATTTAATGGTGAAGGTTTTGAGGGGGATGAGAACAATGATGGCTAGGCATCTGATTTGACCCAGCACAGTCACTCAAAGCAAATTGTTTTTAATAAAATTTAAAAAAAAAAACCTATCTAAGTTGCTCTTTGAAAATTTAGAGACCATGCAAGACTAATTAATTTAAAGACTTCTCAATTCATCAAAATACCCCAAGCATCTTAAGAATAGAAGTTGCTTTAATTACAGTAGCTATTATTGAACATTGTGGAACCCAGTTCTTAAAGACCTGCAGAGTCTGCAAAGTCCTGCTGAGCTGAGCTCCTTCTGCAGTGGAGATGGCCAGCAGGGTCCTCACTGACTCAGCAGGGCCTGCATGACCTGCAGCAAAGAGGACATGCCTCAGTTTCTTTACTTTGCATCCACATTGACCCATGACTTCCCCTGAACTCAGTACTTAAAGGTGTGTTAGCTTGCTTATTTACCAAGCTAGCACAACAGACAGCCTAGCACATGTATACAGCAGTATTTTATGATGTGTGTACCTTCTCTTGTCTATTATCATCATCATCATCATTATTATTATTATTACTACTACTACTACTACTACTACTGTCTTTAATTGTCCAAAGGAGTTGCCACTTATCAAATAAGTTCATGAATATGTCTGGATCAATGTCATCACGTTCAACATTCTCACCATCTCTCCCCTATCTCTACCCTCACTCTTCTTAATTTGTGGGATATACATTGTAATCCCTTCTTTCTATTCCCCCCTCTTCTATTCTCTTATCTTTTCTTCCTTTGTCTTTCTTGATTTGTCTTTTTTTATTTTTTAGCCAATTGCCAAGGCTTCATGCTCTCAAGGTCATATTTTCATTCATAGCTGTTACTCTATTACTTGAGGTATTCTTCTAGTCCAGGTTTCCATCAACTCCTTTTGCCCCCAGATTAATTCAAAATATGAATCTTAACTTTTCTGCCTACGCTGGCTTTAAACCTTGGTGATCCTCCTAGCTCAGCCTCCTGATTAGCTAGTATTACAGGCATCAGCAATTTGAATGTAGTGGCTATTTTTGTTGTACAGTCTAACTTTATGCCTGGGCCAGTCTGAGCTGCAATCCTTTTATTTGTGCTTTCCAGAGTCTCTGGGGATGATAGGCATGTACCATTATACTCAGCCATTGGTTGGGATAGAATCTCACAAATTTCTCTTTGCCTGGGTGGTTTCAAACTTCAATTCTCTAACATTCACCTATCAAGTAGTTAAGATTATAGGCTTGAGTCACCATGCTTAGCTTCCAATTTTTCTTTACTTTTTCAATTTCTAAATTTATTCTGTAAAGGTATTTGTTTTTAGTGATGTTTCAATGTTTTCTTAATTGTTGACAGGTACTTTTCCTGTCATATATTTTAAATTTTGCCTCATGGATTTACAGAGCTACACAAAGTATTCTCTTTAAAAAAATCTTTTGGTTTTGTTTTTAAATTTTATTAAAATATAATAATATAATAATAATACTTATTGTTATAAAGTCAAAATTCTAAAGACATTATAGGCAATAATTCAATAATTGGTGAAAATGAATACTTATATAATTTTGTATATTTATAGACAGTTTTATTCAATGGAATGATACGAATTCACTGATAATATTCTGTTCTTTTCCACTTATTAATTGTCAAATATTAGGCAACTATTTTAACCTTAAAAATTGTTTACCTTAAAAATATGAAGAATGAGTTACACAGTGGTGGCTCATTTCTGTAATCCTCACTACTCAAAAGACAGACAGATTATAGGATCACAATGTAAAGTCAATCCCAACAGAAAAGGCCAGATTCCATTTTCAATTAACCATCAAAATGCCAGACTAGTGATGTGGCTAACACAGTAGAGCATCAGCTGAGTGAGTAAGTAAGGTGAGTATGAGGTCCTGAGTATAGTCAGGATACTCACAAAAAAAATATGGTTAGAAAAAATATTTATCTTGTGCTATTTATTGGGTTTATTGTTAAAATTAATAATATGACCAATATAATACTTAGCAGTTAATGCTCAGGATATTTTATTTTAGTACCAAATAGTGTTTACCATCAGACAAAATTTAGAATGAAATTCAAGGATGATCTATTACTATAAATTTAAATAAAACTAATAAGGAAATTCAAGTGATCACAACAATAAATAACTACATCAACTCTGATGTCCAACTTTCTGTAAAAAACATAAATAATAAAAATATATTTAAATTTCTCCTACATGGTACTTTTCACATATTGCTGATAATTGACTTTGCCTAAAAGGCTAGTGATATAAAATTATATTACTTATTTTAAAGCATTTTAATTAGATAAAATGCTAATTAAGTTAAATATTAATTAGAAGTATCAGTGAAATGAAATTTTATTTAATTAAAATAAATTTTAATTGATTAAATATATCATTTTTATTTCAGTTCTCTCATAATGCTCAGAGTAATGTGAAGCATCCTTTTCTCTGAGATTTAGTCTGGCATAAATTAGCACCATCTCATCCTATCTGCCTGCAAGAAAAGTTTTTATTAGCTGCCACTTCATCAGAGGATAAACCAAAAGCTGGTCACAATTTGTAGCATGTTGTTCTTGTTTTCCACTGTGTCGTTTATGGCTGTCCATTATGGTATTAAAAGCAGGAAATCTAGGTTTTAAATGTAAGCTCAAATTTAAGAAGAAAGATCCCAAATTAATCTTAGTTTGGTAAAAGATTACCTAGTTCAAGCAGTGAAATTATTGGAAGCAAATTCCAAGCCATTGCAGAATATATTGTGATAGCCAATAAACAACAACATTGCTGATAAGTAAGGGTGGGTTTCAGGTTTAGGGAGGGCAGTAGTATATAATAGTAAAGGTCAGCATCAAAGAAAGTTGGACAGAATGTCCCATAGGTTTATTTTTATTTTTATATTTTTATTGTGAGAATACCGAACAGTGGAGTTACAATTACATGGGCAAGATAACGAGTACATTTCTTATCAAGCATTGTTTCCTCCTCTTTGTTTCCCCTTCCCATCCCTTCCCATCCTACCCCCAGCTCTCCTCACCCGATCCTCCACACCCCACCAAAGTTGTAAAGTTCGTTTTTCGACATATCGACTTGTATATCTCATTGTTGCAATGGGTCCACCTGTATCCCTAGTTAAACGATTTGTTTTTGCCCTTCCCCTCGACAAATTATACCAACATCAAATACAGTGAAAGCAGGGGTTATTAAGTGAAGTAAGCCAGGCCCAAAGAAACATAGGTCCCATGGTTTCCTTTATTTGCAATAACTAGTATATGTCTGAGTCAAGCAGAAAAGGTCAGACAAGTAGATATTAGGGGAAGAAATCCAAGATAAGCATTCAAAAATGATTTTCTTTCATGCAATTGTTTCTAAGATTTATAAGATGATTTCTATGTTGTTTTGTATGTCCCTCCCCCAAGGTATAACCCCTGCTTTTTTTTAATAATAGATTTATTATAACACACCTCTTATAATTTTAACATAGGAAACAATGCATACATGCTTATCTACACACATTTTTTTATTTTATTTTTTATATCAGCATGAGGACTTGAAATCAGAGCCTGCACTCTTGACACTTAGCTTTCCTCACCCCCAAGGCAAGCTTAGGCCATATCACATAACCATCCTAACTGTCCTTCCCTTGTGGCCGGGATGACAATAATATGCCACCACACCTAGGGGTTTTTTGTTTGTTTGTTTGCTTGCTTTCTGCTGAGTCCCTGAGTAGCAAGGATTAGAAATGTGAACCATTGTGCCAGTTCCTTCTATTTATTTCTAATGTTCTTTCAATCTTCATCTGTGTGAACATCTACTATAATAAATCCCATTCTACCTCCAATTTTGTCCTTTTTCCAAAACACACATTATTTAATTATCAAGTCATTTCTTTGATGGTTTGGTAGCTACCCATTTTACTTAGTAAAAACAGCCATTTTCCTGAGTTCCTTACAAAGACCTTCATGACCCAGCCTCAATATATTTCCCTTTGAGGAAACAAAGGAGGAGGCAACAATGCTTGGTAAGAAATGTACTCATTATCTTGTCCATGTAATTGTAATCCCTCTGTACAGTATTTTCACAATAAAAAATAAATAAAAAATATATATTTCCCTTTGAAAGCCTAAAATCTAATGCTAAGATCCATAGAATCAGCTGGTTTCTATTTGAATTCTCTTCCATATCTGACTATTGACTTGCATCTCCGCTTCCATCCTTCCCCCCCGCCCCTTCTCATACTTGGATTTGAACTCAGGGCTTCCCACTTACGAAACTGGCACTCCACCACTTACATCCCAGCCCAGCTATTTTGGCAAATAACGTCTTGGTTTTTGGTCTGCAGCTACCTTAGATGTGATCCTGTGTACTTGCTCCTCCATAGCCTGGATTATAGAAGTACTCCACCACACCTAGCTGTTAGTTAAATGAGATCTCATTAAGTTTTTACCTGGAATAGCCTTGATCTGTGATCCTGTTGATCTTTGCCTGCCAATTAGCTATGATCACAAGGGTGTACCTGGCTGTAGGAGACAGTATATCTATCTTAAAAGCATATTTGCTGTACAAATATCATTGAAAAATTAAATTCAGGACAAAGGCTGTCATTGGCTCGGTTAATAATATATAGATAAGTGTAAGAGTGTCCTGGGAGAATGTTCTTCAAGTCTTCTTAACTAAAATTCTTTGATTCTGCCCTTTGTCAGGACACTTGACATTAAGAATTGAAATAAGATTCTCTGCATTCATTGTTATATCCTAGTCTCAAACATAGTATCTTTTACATAGTAGGCACTAATTGTAGACGAGAGTCTAACATCACAGACTTTCCTGCCTGAGCTGGCTTTGAACTATAATCTACAGGTCTCAGCCTCCTGAGTAGCTAGGATTACAAACATAAGCCACCAGTGTCCTGCTTAAAATATTTTTTAATAAATAATGAAGTTCAATGTAAATGTCATAATTTTGGTTTCTACCCTAACAACAATAACTGATTGAAAAATAAAAAAAATATAATGTGCCTCATTTATGTCAGTAATTTCAGCATTATGCACACATTTGGTAAATTTGGACAAGCTACATAGAGAAATCTACCAAGTGATTTTAGTAATATAAAGAAAACTTGATAAAGAATGCAACTTGAATAAAAATGGACACAGCACAGATCTCTGATTGCAATGAGAAACACAGATTTATTTGTAGTTTAACAAGCTACATCCTCTCAGAAGAAATTGAGAAGCCTTAGAACTTTATGCATTTATTCAACAGCTATTTACTGATCTGCTCATAGATATCAGTCTTTTTCAACAGTGATTGTCTCTACAAACCATCCCCATTATTGCGTCTGACCTCTTAGAGCTAGTCTGTAATTTGATACAGGAAAAGCATTTGCGATTTCAAAGCACAGAGATAATAAAGAAAAATGCTTCTGTCTTCATAATATTGTGTCATTATATATTATGTGCCATGCTATATACTATATGAAATAAGAATAGGAATATTGCTTTATTCAAATAATTAAATATCTTTTTGATCTGACAGAGATTAACTGTATCTTCCATGGTTTTATTTTATCTCGTCCACAAATACTACCTACCATAAAAGAAAAACCAGCTCTGTATATGTATGACTACTAATTAGCAATTATCAAATCCAGGTCATTAAGTAGTAGTATCAGGAGATACTAACGAAAGTGAATTTTGAAAGTAGACACACTTCTGAGAAAGAGGAGAGCAATTATTAATCCAAAAATCTTTTAAATACACTGTTTAAAGAATAATAGACACAATTGAAAATGTTCAGAAAATGCTCTCCAGAAAATTGGAATTAGAGCTTTTAATGGCAATAGTTGTTCCTGTGCAAACCATGGGCTGGAATTTTTCTGAAGCATTTTATTTTCCAGTGTTTTTTTTTTTTTGGTAAATGCTTTTTAAAAAATAGAGTTTAAACATTTTGTAGAATCCTGCTGCCAAGCACATATTATAAAACACAATCCTAATTAAAGAGCAAGATAGGGGGAGGATGATGGAAACTGTCACCTTGATGAAGATGCATTGTACATCTGAACTGACATACTGAATTGAAAGCTTTTATACAACTACCTAACGATAACAAAAAATAAGTGTAAGAAATTGTAAAAAAAAATTGAAGAATGAATACGTGTTAAAAAGTAACGGAAAATTTGCTACATTTTTTACAGAAAGGAGAGATACATTATATATTTACATTATATGAATTTGTTCTCGAATCTAACCAAGAAACATAGTCAACATGCTCAGTACTAAACTAAATGCCAATAAATGCTAGTAAATCTCAACACACCTGTAATTGTATAAAAGTTTTTCTATCATGGGAAGAGCCTAATTATAAATTGTGGCTTATTTACTATTTTATACCAGACAACTAAATGATTATGTTCAGTACTGGTGTAATAGCTAGACTCTTGGACAAGACAGCCTCCTAATAACTCTCAATAGAACAACTCTTCAGTATTCTGCAAGACTTCTATCACTGTCAAGGATCGCTGGGTGCTGTTTACAAATAGTTAACCAGCATTCCTCACAGCTGTTCAAAATTGAGGGCTCCTGAACACTTATGCAAGCAGGGTAAAAATCTTATAAACACAGATGAGCAGGAAGCGCAGTGCTACAGCAAATGCATAACAAACAAGAATCTTAATTCATCTCATCATGAAAACAATACAAGACATAGAAGAGGACAGAGGCCTTGCATGCCCAGAATTAGACTTAACTGAGATCAACAGTGCCTGTCAAACTTAATGAAGATTGTTTATAAATACAAATTTTAGAGCTGAGTGTAAAAAACAACTATTTCATATGTTATGTGGGTGATGTGTGAGAATATTTTCAAGTTAATTATTAAACCTGATTAATGTATTCAAGAATCTAGAGTATCAGGTATTTAGTTAATTTAAAACTTATTCAGTAGATACCACAGATGCATGTTTTAGAAGATATTCTCTAGTTTCCTAAGATTTGGAAACTCAATTTATATTGATATATGCAACATGCAGACAAAATTGTGTTTCTCTATATTACACAATGTAAAAAAGCAGCCAAATGACAAACTCATCATTCCTTTGTGAATCCAAATCCCTCATTTTAGAAGACACTGAGACAATCAAATCAGGCCAGTTTTCCCAAAGATCCAAACATCATAAATAATAGAGTCAGAAGTACAGTTCAACCCTCATGTATCTCATTCTGGAATTGGCTTTATTCATCGTACTCTCATGGTGAGGTTCTTCTGTAAGGAAGAATCCAAAATGTGATATTCTAAGAGAAGGAGTATCTTAATGATTCACCATACAAAAGTGCACTCTGAAAATGTTACTTCTAAAAGTCAAAATGCACCTTGAAGTTTCCATTCAGGACTAGGGAGTTGTTTTGTTGACAAGGATCATTTGCATATTCATAACACCATTTCTTGGTCAGAAAGTATCTGTATAAGCAGACAGCAGTAGGCAGCTGACAAGAAGTGTATGAACAGCATACATGTCCATTCCATCATGTGCCAAATGTTTTTGAGGGCCTAATAAGGCCTATGGTTAGATGTTCCCCACACACTTAGGTTCTATTTCTATTTTTCATTTAACAACAATGACTCATTTGTGTTAAAAAATAGTTTGTTGATAGAGAAAGTGGAATTTCATCATTCATAATTTTATTTTCAGATATATAATATAAAACTTAATTTAAGCCAGGCACAGTGGGCTCACACCTCTAATCCTAGCTACTCAGGAGGCTGAGATCTTTGCAAACCTATGCACAAAGTCCCGGTGAGATTCTTATCTCCAATTAACCACTCAAAAATCAGAAGTGGTACTATGACTCAAGTGTTAGAATGCTAGCACAAAGAGAATAAGGGACATAACCCCAGGCCCTAAGTTCAAGCCCAACAACTGACGAAAACAAAACAAAACAAAACAACAATAAAAACACAAAAACTTAGTTTAGTTCTCTACCATATAAGTTAATTTATATTTTTATACATGAAAAAATGTATTACCTACTAATACAAACCTGTATGTTTTTTTTCTGGCTAATGATTAGAAATTAAATGGCATAAAATCATAAATTTAAGGAGCTTTCAATGAAGCAAATTTTCACTCAAATGTTAATATTATTTAGAAGAATTCTTTTATCCAGTCATTCCAATTAGTTTGTCTAATTCCATTATTGGAATTATACATTTATAATCAATTTTATTGAGTAATATTTGAGAAAGCTCTCCTATTCTTTAAAGCATAAGTTACATGCAAATCATATAGTTTCTAAACATTTTACACTCTACTGGATGCTATGCTAACTTTATCCTCTTCCATACATGGGACTGGTCTAATATCATCCAACTTTGTCCTTTTCTAAATACCCTATTTATTATTGTAACTCCTTATGAGCCTGGCTTTATGAAGATAGCATTTGTTGACATTCTTCATGAAGAAAAATGTCTAAATTTAATGGAAATCTTTTAAGAAATTCTCCATGTTATCATTTATTTTAACTCATTATTCTACAACATCCATTCACTTTATATAGGCAAGTTGTTTTTTCTCACTCCCCAAAATTAAATAGAAAAGCCATTTGTTCAGAAATATTTATTGAAATTGCATGTCTGTGTCATCTAGGTTTTTCTTTTCTGTGACAAAATACCTGAGGCGAACAACTTAAAAGAAAAGTTTGCCGGGCACTGGTGGCTCACGCCTGTAATCCTAGCTACTCAGGAGGTTGAGATCTGAGAATCACAGTTCAAAACCAGTCACAGGCAGGAAAGTCCATGAATGAGACTCTTATCTCCAATTAACCACCAGAAAACCACAAGTGGCGCTGTGGTTCAAGTGGTAGAGCGCTTTGCATTGAGCTGAAGAGCTGAGGGACAGTGTCCAGGCCCAGATTTCAAGCTCCACGACCGACAAAAAAATTCCCCCTCAATTATCAGTCATTCATTATCTTCTTAACCTGCTAAGACATGCAAGGTCATGTCATATAAGATCATGTGTGTCTGGGGAAAAAATCTTAGTGCAACTGCAGCTTAATGGGGAATTAAGAACTCACAAACTTTTTTTTTTTTTTTGAGTTATGGGGTTGTTGAAGGAGGTGATAATATTGAAGGGATGACACTGCTTTGTTAAATGGTGCTTCCTTTGTAAAACTACTTGAAAATAATAAAAAGAAAAAAAGAAAAAAAAGGAAAAGGAAAAGGTTGTCTCCCAGTTTCAGTAAATTAAATTTTATGGTCAGCTGGCCCCATTGCTATTGGCATGTGGTGAGGCATGTGTATGCTGAAAACGCTGCCAAATAATACTTTTGTTTTTGTTTTTTTCCTCGTGGGGCTTAAACTCTGGGACTGGGCGCTGTCCCTAAGTTCTTCTGCTCAAGGCTAGCGCTCCACCACTTGAGCCACAGCGCCACTTCCGGTTTCCTGGTGGTTTAGTGGAGTAAGAGTCTCATGGACTTTCCTGCCCGGATTGATTTTGATCCAGGATCCTCAGATCTCAGCCTCCTCGAGTAGCTAGGATTACCAGCGTGAGCCACTGGCACATTCCTAGATAATACTTTTTGAATGCTATCAAAAATGATAAATGATTGAGGTTATATGCTAATCTATTATTAAATTTCATAGAGATGTGTTGAAATATCACACTATATTTGTAGATTTTTACAATTATTGGGTCAGTTAAAAACAAAATGTGTACATTAAAAATTGAGTAAAACCTTAGCTACCAGGCTTAGTTTTTATGTATTAACTAATATGAGGAATGAACAAATGAAAATTGCTACTGGGTAACATATGAGTTATAACTAATAATAGTGCATTATATTCAGGATTTGGGTTAAATTATTCGATTAAATTGTTCCTGTTACACAGGTAACAAAAGCTAAACCTTGTGTGATAAGGGATTACAACTTGTTCTAATAATGGTAAATGTAGTAATAATTTTACTTTGTGATCAGCTTACAAAGTTGTGTTGCTTACCTAACGTATGCAACTATTTGTTTCATATGCAATTATTTGTTAAATAAACATAGCTGTGAAATGAAGGCCAGACATTCAAAGAAACCATATTTTATTTTATTTGCAGAAATAAATTCAAGCTTTTTAAATAAACAAAAGACTGTTCAGAGTTGAGGGTGGATCAAATGACACAAAAGGCTCAATTGCAGTCAAACAAAGCCATGCAGAATGCCAATATACAAAACTACTAAGACATTTAGCTTTTACACTTACATCCTGACTTCTGTCAGCATTTTAACACCTATATTAAGAGGAATTCTGGAGCACTATAAAATTCCTAGCCAAAAGAAAAATACTGCTGATAGAATAAAGAAGTTTGAAGAAAAAGTTGAAAATAACGATTCTCCTCTGAAGATAAACTCTTTTTGGAGACTTTGCTTTTCATTTTCTTTCTTTATTAATCTCTGAGGTCTCCATTGAAATTTATATCATGTCGAAAGTGAAAAACAAAATAGTGTATTTTTCTACCTCATAACTTTCATAAGTAAACATATATCTTTTGCTGAGGGAAAGAAAAGACACTGCTTTCATAATAACTCCTAACTCTTTCATGATACTTGGCATCAAAAAGAAAATAGATGAACTATGTTAGAAAAGATTAAGAGAAGAGCTTCAAATATATTGGTAAATGGTGATAATAATCATTTACTCAAGTTCATAGCCCAATAACAGCATATACTCAAACCAGCTCAGGAAAATTTTAGTTTGAAATAGTCTTTCCTGATTTTGCTTAGATTTTATTCTAATTCCAAGCAGGTGAAAATCACCTATAATATTCCCTTTACTAACTGTATATGTGAAGAAAAAAAGAATACTAGAAAATATTTGGAACTCTTTATTGATCTGACACTACAAAGAAAAAGCTTGTAAATACTACACCATGAATATTCTTCCATGATCAAATTGGTTTGAATCATTTCAATATACTTCACTGGGCCTCCTCCTAGTAATTATAGCAGTTAGAACTGCAAATTATTTATCAGAGTACCAATTAAGTGAATTCTATTCTTTTTGAAAAGTAGAAAACAATTCTAAATTAAACCAGGCTAATCCTATGTTTATGAATACTTTAGCTGGCTCTTAATTATGTACCATGGTAGTAATTTAGCTTCCTGCTCTACATAGTGAGGTTTTTAGCTAGCAATGGATATACTTTTTTAATTCAGTTTCCTCTGCTCTTTGATTTTGAAAGTTTAAAAATATTAAAACAAGAACTATTAGTTTCACATCCTATTTTTAACTTTAAGAGCTAATTTTAATGAACTCTTCACTGATGTTTGAATTTAAAGGTAAATTCATTTAATAATTTTTAGATTGGTAAAAACATAATTGTGGTCAGTTGAAATGTGAGACTTCGATTGTGTCACACATTTTAGAAAATGTAGAAGACTGAATTGGATTAGGGATTTAGTGACACTCAAAAACAAGAATGAACCTTTTAAAATTCTTATAAAAATTTGACTAAAGATGGTCACTATAACTGTTTTTAGTTCAGAAAATCTGAAGAACTTTTTACTTTTTAATTTTTTTATTATTTTTTTGTGGTGGGGCTTGAACCCTGGGCCTGGGCACTGTCCCTGAGTTTTTCAGCTCAAGGCAAGTGCTCTACCACTTGAGCCACTGCGCCACTTCCTGAAGAAGTTTTTAATGTGACTTTTTGACATTTTAATAAAGGATACAGATGAAAACAAATAACCATTTACATTATTACGTGAAGAGCAGGATAAGAAATTGTTCAGAGCCACTTGGTAAGGGACTCTATATAGTGACACCTGTAACTTACAAACAAGACTCAATCTGGGGTGGAGTAAATCCTCAACAACCCACTTCTGTATTTAGTTGTAGAATATTCTAACTATATAGTAATAAAAATGTGAGATAGGAAAAATAATCTGAAGCAGAATGGTATTGCTGAACAATCTCCAAGCTATTCTTCTGAAGCCAGTAACAATTCATGGGCGGTGTGCATTTATGGATTCCAGTGGAAAGAGTTGTGCTTGCGTTAACATGTACAGGCTTATTTTTCTTTCCACAATCCTCTAAAAAATAAAAAAGTAACATGTATTTACATAGTATTTATATTGCACTAGGTGCTACAAGTAATGGAGAGACAATTGAAGATATGTATAGGTTATTTATGAATATTACCCCATTGTCTATAGGAGAAACATCTGCTATCCATATTGTTGGGGGGTGGGGAGGTTGGGAGATTCTGGAGCAGTTCCCTACTGATAACAAGGGATGGTTGCATGCACAAAGCTTTTCATCAAGGTGGATGAAAATATTAATGTTGGTCAAAAACCTTCATTTTTTTTAGGTGAGCAAAGTACTTATATATAAAATAGTTGGTTAAAGTTCAAACTTCAACTAATTCTTCTTAAAATGAGGCAGATCAGGGCTGGGAAGATGGCTCAGTGGTAGAGAGCTTGCCTTGCATGCATGGGGCCCTGGGTTCAATTCTTCAGCACCACATAAACAGAAAAGGCTGGAAGTGGCACTGCGGTTCAAAATGGTAGAGCACTATCCTTGAGCTGAAGAGCTAAGGGACAGCACCCAGGCCCAGAGTTCAGGCCCCACGAAAGACAAAAAAAAAAAAATCAACAAAAAAAAAAATTGAGCAGATCAACACTATAGGTAACAATACAGTGTTTGTTTTTTGTTTTATTTTGTTTGAAACTGCTATGTTAAAGGATGGATTATATTAGCAGAGAGGAATTGTTGTACAAGAAGAGAGTGGTACAGGTTGAGGAGAAGCGGAAGTATTAAAAGCTTGACATGTTTTGAAGAGACACAGACAGTGATCAAATAAGAGCAAGAACTGTTGATATAACTGGTACATGAGAATCTGTGTTTTACACATCAAGGTCTCATAATCAGTGATAGAATGCTAGAAAAATAACTGTAGCATAACAGCCAAAATAATCAAATCAATAATTTAAAATTTTGAGGTTATGATTTCAATACATTCTCAATCTAATACAGCAAATTAGTTCATTGGCAAAAGTCAGAGCAAACTGTTATGCTTAATTATACCCTACAAAAATTTCTTTCGCCATCTGCTTACACATAAGAGTCTTGCTAATAAGTAAACTCTTTGAAATCAATACACTGAATGTCCATAAGGAAAGTAGACTGAAGTTAACTGTTAATCAACTTAATGTAGTTTATTATGTAACTAAACATCTACAACATGCAAAGTGTTTTTCTGAGGACTTGATGGAATACAAATATGAAAATAAGGTACTTCATACTTAGAGCAGTTTGAAATCTAATTACTAGGAATGAAGAATTCACATATATCTAGTTTAGCACAACATGAATCACAAACATAAAATAGTCCAGGAGACTTCTACAGAAGCAATGATCATCTGAGATTGGAGGGAATAAGGAAAAGTCCAAGAGAAAGTAGACTTTTGTTCATTTATACATTATTCAGAGACAAAAGGAAAGAAAGTTTTAACACTTTAAGAGTTAAGCGGAATAAACAGACTGGAGTTGAAAAATTGGTTTCTTGTGAATACTGAGTGGAGAAGCACTAGCAAAAGAGGGGAGGGACATCAACTCTTCCCTTACAGAACAGACTTCATACAAGTGGACAGTTCTATGTCAAATTTAAATTGACAAACAATATAGATAGCATGAAATAGTTGGATGGGGAAATTCACACTCACTGAATATTTACCATGTACCATGATGTTCTGAGCTTTACTCAATGAATGGGCCTACAGAACTGAAAAGATAGTCATGAAGAACTTCAAAAGCAAGTGAGAAAGCCCATCAAATAATACTGTCCCCCATCCCTCCCTTCTTATACAGCCATATCTTATCCACAGTGTAGCTGATTTTCTTATATGGCACCTTAAAGATTCCCATGATGAGAATCCCAAGAGAAACCAACGTTGCATGCTATTTTCTGACCCAAACTCAGGAGCCATACCTGTCACCTCAGCTGCAATATGCTGTGGGGAATAAGAAAAAATTTCAAGACTTCTGAGAAAAACTACATAGTTTATCTCAGGATAACTCAAACCATTTCCAGACAAGTTTAACATCTTTCTGATGCCCTGTATTCTGGATAAAAAAAATCACTTACATCATTATCACATGCAAACTACACTTATTCCTTAGAAGAACCCACAGAAATCTCACCTACTCTGGGATCAGAGACAAGTTTGGGGTCCAAGATGTCATTCTTTAAATCAAATCGTTGGCCCAGATGAGGCTTGTGATAAACTTCCTTGGAAACCATTGTGCTCAGTCTGAAGTCTCAGGAAGCAAAGGGATGACTGATCTGCCCTCGTAGAATACATGCGTAGTTGGGAGACAGACATATGAAAGTCACTCCATTCAACATAGAAGCAACCAACACACAGCAAACACTTTTCTTCGGCAATACCTTAACCTACCTGCGCATATGCTGAAAATTCCACCATCAGGTTTCAGTCCTGTCACCTGGGACTAAGTCACCATGACTTTCCAGTTGTTTCTCAAATTACTATTTCTCTCCTAAAGTTAGAAACTTGTATTTGCAACCAAGTCGTTTGCTCAGATGATTTTGTGTTTGTACAAATTTTGGGGTCCAAATGTCCTTTTTATTTCACAATAGTTCTGGCCCTATATGCCTGGTTGGCAGTGCTGCTCTATGTATGTAGAAATCTCTCTCTAAAAAAGTAGATTTGAAGCATTATGTGAAAACTACGAGCAAACAACACCAGATGGGGTGGTTCACCTAAGTTTAGCCACTTTGCTTTCACTGTAGCTCGCTGGCATAGCTGGTGAGGTGGTAAATTGGCATCCAGACAGTTCAGCCATGTCTAAGGGCTGGCAGCCTCCATTTCTGTCAACATGGACCAGTCCTTGTGGGCTGAATTTTCAGAATTTAATTCCTGTGGTGGTTATTGTAAGTAAGAAAAGAGAAAGCCAGTGAAGGTGCTATCCTCTTTTACTCCTTGCCTTAGAAGTCAGGTGCTTTGCTTTTGCCATTGTCTGTGAGACTTGAGACAATCAGAAAGACACACCCAGGTTCAGAAGAAATGACAAAGACTCAGATTTCTGATGAAGAAGTAGCAAAGACAATGTGGGTCCAAAATATTGTAGTTACTTTGGAAAACACACTCTGCCACAGTGAGTTTAAAGATACATAGTTGTTTCTGAGGAAATGTATATATCACAAAATGTTTGAACCAGGCACAAGTGGCTTAGGGTTTTACTCCTAGCGACTCAGGGGGCTAAGATTTGAAGATTACAGTTCAAAGCCAGCCGCATAGGAAATTTTGTGGATTCTTATCTCCAATTAACTACCCAAAACAAAAACAAATCCCACAAAATTTTCAAGTGGAGCTGTGGCTGGAGTGGTATAGCATGAGCCTTGAACTAAAGAAGCTCAAGGACAGCATCCAGGCTCTGAATTGAAGCCCAAGTTGGAACACACACACAAAATGCGTTAGAGAGGAAAATATTTTAGCTTATTGAGGAAAATATTTTAGCTTTATTTAGCTATATATTTGAATATTAATAATGAATTATTAATCAATGTCAAATATTCAAGGGTGTTTTTAGGCTTCATTTCTTTCAATCTTAGTTATAATCCAATGTGGTATATGTTATGATTATTCTTTTTGGATAGATGAAATGACTGAGGGTTAGAAATGCTACTTAATTATTTATATAATTATTGAGGTCCACAATACTATGGTAGTTCTATGAATGTATCATTTGTTGGTGGAACTAGAGATCTGGGCCTAAACTGTGCTCTAGGAAAATAAATAAATCCAGAAACTTGAATAAAAAAGACAAAATTTGGGGCTGGGCAGGTAGATCAGTGGTAGAGTGCTTGCCTTGCATGCATGAAGCTCTGGGTTCAATTCCTCAACAACACATAAGCAGAAAAAGCCAGAAGTGGCACTGTGGCTCAAGTGGTAGAGTGCTAGCCTTGAATTGAAGGGCTGAAGGACAGCACTTAGGCCCAGAGTTCAGGCCCCACAGTAGAGGAAGCTTATCAGGTGAAAAGATAAAGTTTATTAGCATATATGGAGATAACTTGCTATATTTTATCGTAATGAGAAAATGTTTTACTTAATGATATGTATATTTTACAAGCAAGAACATCAGTTGAAACATGATTATTGACACGTGACTATTGAGCCATCAGGAAATAGTTTTAGAGTAGAGAATATGTGTTAAAAGATGTTAGGCAATGCTCAAGATCTACATGAAGATGGGGTCATGTGTTTTTCTTTTTTTATTATTAAATTTTATTGTAAAAAATGTTGTACAGAGGGGTTACAGTTACATGAGTAGGGTAATGAGTACATTTCATAGTGAGCATTGTTACCTCTTCCTTTATTTTCCCCCTACCATCATTTCCCTCCCCACCTCCCCAACTCCCCCGCCCCACCCTGACATTGTAAAGTTCGTTTTCAATATAGTATCCTGCAGATCTCGTCATCACAATGGGTCAGCCTGCATCCTCAAGTTTATAGCTCTGAGTTCCTACATCAACAAATTGGAAAGATCCAAAACCAACAATTTAATGAGGCACCTAAAGTTCCTTGAAAAAGAACAACAAGCTAAACCCCAATCCAGTAAGCAGAAACAAATAATTAAAATTAAATCCAAATTAAATGAATTACAGTCCAAAAAACTATAGAAAGAATTAACAAAACAAAGAGTTGGTTCTTTGAAAAAATTAATAAAATTAACAGACACTTAGCAAATCTTATGAGGAAAAAAAAAAGAACATGCCCACATAAACAAACTCAGAGATTAGAATGGAAACATCACAACAGAAACAGCCAAGATTCAGAATAAGGGAATACTTCTCAAAACTTTATATTAAAATTTTGAGAATCTGAAAGATATGGACAAATTTCTAGCAAATATTGACATGCCCAAACTAAACCAAGATGTTTAAACCAATTTAACTGACCCATATCAAGCATCGAAATAGAAGCAGCAATAAAAGACCTCCCACCCAAGAAAAGTCCAGGACCCGATGGATTTACAGCTGAATTATACAAGGCCTTCAAAGCAGAACTCAGACCAATACTCCTCCAACTCTTTAATGAAATTGAAAGCAAAAATTCACTACCACACTCTTTTTATGAAGCCAGCATAACACTCATCGAAAACCAGGCGGGGACTCATCAAAGAAAGAGAACTATAGGTCATGTGTTTTTCTGAGAATAGGCTGCAAAGTTGGGTACTTTGATTTAGCTGCAGGCCATTTGAGTATTGATGCAAAATAAATGCAAGATTAGATTTAACCAGGGTTGAAGTTTTCCAGATTACTGTAAAGAAGCAAAAGTAACCTGACGAAATATATAAGTAATTTCAGTGACTGAATTCACAATCTAAGGTAAATTGGGAAGAGAGTCATGAGTCAAACACAGAACAACAAAGGTATAATGTAGTGAAAGAAATTTTGGAAGAAAATAAAATAAACTTGCTGGGCACTGGTGGCTCATGCCTGTAATCCTAACTATTCAGGAGGCTGAGATCTGAGGTCACAGTTCAAAGCCAGCCCAGGCAGCAAAGTCTGTGAGATTCTTATCTCCAGTAAACCACTTGAAAACTGGAAGTGGCACTATGGCTCAAGCGGTAGAGCACTTCCTTGAGCTGAAGAGCTGAAGGATAGTGCCCAAGCCCAGAGTTCAAGCCCCACCCAAGACCAAAACCAAAAAAAAAAAAAAAGACAAGAAAGAAAATAAAACTCTGTAGTGGTATACCTTAAAAGATCAGCAAGTATCTTTGTCACATCTCTTGGCCATATTTCTAAATGAAAGCACATACTTCTATTGACTTATTTATTTTGGTCTGAAAGATTTCTGTTCTTCAGTTGGGTAGAAGACTGGGAAAATTAACCTCCCTAGTAGAAGTTATCAATCAAAGACTATGTCTTATAGGTATGTACATATTTCAGATGCCTTTCTTTCTGTGTGGGTTAATTTGAGACATGCTTTACTATTTCTTAGATTTTCCTATCTGGGCTGTCTCAATTTCCCAGGTGTCAATCTTGCTTGCTAATGCACCTTAAATTAGTTATATCCTATCTCTGTCTTACTTTCTCACTCAGTTTCTGATGATTTCAGGGATCATTTTCCAGCTAAATGTACTATATACTTAGGCAATAATTATATTCAAATCTTTGTGTTGGATAAAAATATATTATTTTCTGGATACTTTCACTGAACTTCACATTTGAGAGTGTAGAGCTCCTATTGTAACCCTTACCAAATACATTTTGTACCTTTACCTTTTTCTTACAGCTGTTAGAGTGTAATCTCTAAGGGGGAAAATGTATATCTCCATCTTTATAGCTTTATCATAATTCAGTTTTGGCTATATAATAGGACAAGTTAAGTGTTTTATAAATGAATCCAGTATTCAATGAAAACTGATGATAATCTTGACCAAGGATTTGAAATATTTTTTAACTTCTAAAGACAAAACTGGATTGGCTTCACAGTGTTACTATTGTCATCATACTTTTAGAATGACAGTTCTTTGAAAATTGATAACCCACTATACTTATAACAGTCAAAACACAAATTTTGACTAACCAGAATGATTTACTACAATTATATGTTTACATCAGAGTGTAGGATAATATAACGTTGTCTCTTTAGTTATATACTTAATGTAAGTTAAAAAGTTGTGAACTTGAACATTCATTTCTAAGTTATTTAACTGATTATTTTAGTCTCAGTAACAAAAAGATAACTGATTTTTATTTTTGCATTATATCCAGTATAAAAACTACTGAGCAGATATTCACAGAATAAATATTTTTAGTGTAAAAATTATTATGTTAAAATATATTATTGTTGGGAGTAGATTAATTAAAGCACAGTAATAAAGCTCTTTATTTTTTTTGAATTGTGATTTGACATTCATTTAAGGAATTGCTATTTATATACCTGTTTGCTTAGTATGATAGTTAAATATTCAAATCATTGTGTGACTTAACCAGAACTATGGTAGCTGTGATACAAACATATTTGTGATGAAGCTTATTTGCATTTGCAAATCTCAACAACTGCTCAAGTATCTGCTTTCTAGCAATTAGGCAGCTGCTACTTAAAATCAATAGTGGTAAACTCTAGTTTGGTTTGGAAACGAAGTGTTGCCTTGTGCTGCATTCTGGTACTTTGTAGTGTATTAATGAAGCCACTTTGCTTCATGCTGGTGTATCATCACTACTTGGCACCTCTCCCTCCTCAGCTGGCGATTACCATACTTCATCACATTTCTTTCCAGCCTTTGTCCTTTTTTTCCTTGGGCTTTGCCTTGTAGAGTTATAAATGTACCTTGTCTTTCAAATATATAGCTATGTTGAAATATGTTGGGTAATTTATTACTAAAAGCTAGATGTGAGATATTTAGGACTTTCATTGGAATTTCCTAAAGATATAAAAGGTAAAAAGCTGGCAGGCAAGTGGCTATTAATTGATTGAAAAGATAACTGCATGTGTACTGGCATTTGTTCAAGTAAAACAATCAGCTCTGATTGAAGAGTTGTATTACACTGTGTGATAAAAATCACAACATATACAAAATACTCCTATATCAAATCCCCTGCATTCATTGTGACTATATGGATTTTTGACTTTTTTATGATGCTCATGTAAGATTCCTTAGCACTGACATGTCTTTAAATGCATAGTAGGAAAGTTGCCTTAAAAATAGAAATAATGCCAAGTGCAGATGGCTCACACCTGTAATCCTAGCTACTCAGGAGGCTGAGATCTGAGAATGGTGGTTCAAAGCCAGCCTGGGCAGAAAAGTCCATGAAACTTATCTCCAATAAATCACCAGAAAACTGGAAGTGATGCTGTCAATCAAGTGGTAGAGCACTAGCCTTGAGCTGAAGAGCTGAGGGACAGCTCCCAGGCCCATGACAGACCGAAAAAGAAAAAAAAAAGAAGAAATAATGAAGTGAAACCAACCAAATGTTATTAGAATATTGCTTTACAGTTTTTAAAGATACCATGTTCTTCAATTAATATAATTTTTCCCTAGTCTTTTAATTTCCTAACAAATGGGGTGATGTCATTCTTTCTGATTGAGGCATAGAATTCATATATAAATATATATGTATATATATACATATATATATACACATACATTTTCTTGATCCATTCATCTACTGAGGGGCATCTGGGTTGGTTCCATATCTTAGCTATGGTACATAATGCTACAATAAACATAGTTGTGCTGGTAGCTTTAGTATGGTCTCGTTTGTGATTGCTGGGTCATAGGGGAGCTCTATGTGGAGTCTTTTGAGGAACCTCCATGATGCTTTCCAAAGTGGTTGAACAGGTTTACACTCCCACCAATAATGCAGTAAGGTTCCCTTTTGGCCACATCCCCTCCAGCATCTGTTGTTATTAGAGTTCTTGATTGTAGCCATTCTAACTGGGGTGAAGCCAGGCCTAAAGAAACACAGGTCCCGTGGTTTCCCTTATTTGCAATAACTAGTTTATGTCTGGGACAAGCAGAAAAGGTCAAAAGCTATGTAATATGACCAGAGAAGAGGATGTTAAGCGAAATAGCTCCAAGATAGTGACACAAATGGTTCTTTTCTTTCTTGCTATTGCTTCTAACGTATTTATAATATACCATATGATTTTTTTTCTTTGTATGTTCCTCCCCCACGGTATAACCCTTGTTTTCACTGTATTTGATGTGGATGTCCTGCATCTTGTATATACACTTCTCTAATTTGGGGAGGGGAAAGGAAAAAACAAAACACTTAAATAGGATACAGATTGACCCATTGTAACAATGAGATGTACAAGACACTAAGTTGGAAAACGAACTTTACAATTTAGGCAGAGAGGAGGGGTGGAGGGGGCCAGAGTGTAGCTGTGCAGGTGGGAGGGATTGCCACTTCCTTTCAAATTCATTTTCTTGCCCTGCCTATCATCAACCCTACAGACATTCTGCATTTCTTTCAAATCTACACTAACTTCTCCTGAATATCTCCTTGATCCAATTGCACTTTGTCTATAAAAGGCAGGGTAATACATTACCTATGTGCTTTAGTAATATGATAAACGTTCAGCCTCACAACTCCTTAACTTTGTTATATATGTATCAGAAGAGGAAATATTGTACTTTCTCTATAATTCTCACTATTTTACATAATTAGACCAAATAAATATTCCTAAAGGCATTGCTTTGTAGAGATGTCTCATAAAGTCTCCAAAATCATTTCACCTTAATCTAGGATTTAATATCACTCAGTTGCTCTCCAGCCTTTGGGCTGTATCTTCTTGAAACATTCTTGTAACTCTCCTACTCTACCCTGAAGTCTTATCACTTTTTTCCCTTGAACTTTAACCCTTTCCCTAAGGCTGTCATAAAAGCTACCTTAAAAATAGTAATAATGAAAGATCGACAACTTCTTTCCACTATACACTCTGGAGTCAGTTTCCAGGGAACTAGTTTTCTATGGTCCTCTTATAAAATCAGCTTTTGCCTTCAAACCAGCAAAATAACATGCTATTTTTGATAGAAAAATAAACTTCATAATATGTAGAATATATAGACACATCCAACATGTTTGATTAAATACAGACACATTTGTTTTACATTTGTATCAGTATCTTTAGTTTGTCTAAATTTAAGGATATTCAATTGAACATAAAGAATTGAAAGGAAATGATATTTCCCCACTATTGTAAATGAAATTAAATTGGAAGAGTGAGTTTAACCTTACTATGTCTTAAGAGTTTCCTTGAGTTTAATACATAGTGCTTTACAGGCTCAGTCTATTCCAGTATGCCAATCCTTCACATTTTGTTATGAAAGACAAGAGTGTGTATTTTTTAACAATTACTATAGTAACTAGAAAATAAGTAATTATATATTCTTCCATTATTGATTTTTATAATCTTTAAATAGTTGTACAAAGTCAGTGCCATTTAACAAAGCAGTTTATGCATACAATGTATCTTGATCAATGTTACCCTTTCAAAATTCACCTCCCTCAATTCAACCCACCTCTTCCTTTGTTTTCCTTAATTTTGTAGCATATACAATTAATTCTTGACCTCATTCTTCCATCTTCTCTTTTTAGTCTACCCTTCTCCCCTTCTCCTGTTGCCCCACCTCCCCGTCTTATAAGTACCCATTTGTTGATGCACGTTTTGTTGGCCTTTGACTTTGTCTAAGACATTACATTATTTGCATTCTCCTGAGACTCTATCATATTTCATTTTACACAAATTGTATCCATTTGCATACCACCCAACATGTTTATATATTTATAGGCAAATTCTTGCTACCCCAATGAGGGAAACCCTGCAACCTTTGTTTCTTTGGATCTGACTTATTTCATTTAATATAATTATTTCAAAGTGATTCCATTTCCACATGAATGGAACAGTATCATTCTTTGTAATGGATGTGGAAAATTCTATTCCACATTTTCTTGATACATTCATCAATCAAGAGGCATTGGGCTGATTCCATATCTTGGCTGTGGGTGAGTAATGCTGCAGTGAAAATGGTTGTTTTGGTGGCTTTTCTGTAACTTTGTTTTGTGATTAGATAAATGCTCAGCAGTGGAAATGAAGGTTCCTAGAGAAGTTCTATGTTTAGTTTTTTTGAGGAACATCCATATTGTTTACCAGTGTGGTTGAATAAGCTTACATTTCCACCAGTGGTGTACTGTTCAACAAATAGACTTGAATGCATAAAAAATCTTATTGTATATTATTCTTTAGAATTAAATAAATTTGAGTTGTGTTAAGCTGGCTGAGCTTAAAAGTTAGAAAGCCATCCACAATGTCATGATAATTAAACCAAAACACTTCAATTTGGAAATGATTATAGAAATAACTCACTTCTACTAGAAAATCTTAGAAATGAGAAACTAACAATTTGTTAATCAAATCTTTCTTTCTACAATTTAGACAATATTGGATTTTAAAATGTTTCTTTGTATTCAGCTGTTCCATGGTTGGAAAGAAAAGGGGGTCACAGAGAGGGATTTGATAGCGTTTTACAGTATAGTCCACCAGAAATACAAGTCTAAAATGACCTGAAATTATTACAATCCTCCAAGGAAGACAGTGACATTTATTAGAATATAATTTGAAGCATTCAAGAACTGGGGATGTTGTTTTTGATGATTACCAAAGAAAAAGAAAATAGAAAAATCACTTTGAATTTAAAGTATATCTATTCAAGTTACATGAAGCCATAGCCAGTATGCCTTCAAGTTTTAATCAATCTGAGGGCTGGAGATATAGCTCAATGATAGAGTGTTTTCGTGGGATATGAAAGTCCCTAATTCCAATTAGTAGCATCAAAGACCAAAAGTCTTGATGCATCTACATGTCTTCAAATCTAAAAAATATTAATAGAACAAAGCAACACATTTAAGTGTGTATGTGTGTGTGTGAATATGATCATATTGGACTGAATGGATGGATATCGGTCTCTAGTATGTTCACTTATTTAATATTGACCCTTGCCATAATGATGAAATTGTCACTTATTTCCATTTATAGTGGCATCAAAATTTTTTGAGGTCCCTGAGACTCACTGGTAGTTTTGGTAAGATTCATATAATTGAGACAGAGTTGGAAATAAAAGGTATTCAATTAGGAACAAAAGACAGAAATGAGGAAATGCCTGATGAGCCATTATTTCAGAGGTAATTCAAGACTTTTAATTTCAGCCTTGAGTTTGCTGTTGGATAATAAAGGAGTAGATTTGTTCACATACATTTATTAATTTCTTGGGCTGGGAAGGTGGCTTAGTGGTAGAGCGCTTGCCTTGCATGCATGAGGCCCTGGGTTTGATTCCTCAGCACCACATAAGCAAAAAGAAAAAAGCTGGAAGTGGCGCTGTGGCTCAAGTTGTAGAGCGCTAGCCTTGAGCTGAAGAGCTAAGGGACAGTGCCCAGGTCCAGAGTTCAGGCCCCACGACTGGACCTCCCCCCCAAAAAAATTATTCATTTCTTCAACATCTACGAAATATACTAGTTCTTGGCAAAAAAATGGATGGACAAGCATCAGAGTCCCAGAGTTAGGATGCCCGTACAGATATTGATGGGATGGAGGAAAATGGCCAATAACTTTCTTGTAGATTGTAATTTATATAAATACATAGAGACACAGGCAGGTCTGACAGATTGACAGACCAACAGACAGACAAATAATGGATGGTAGATGGCTATTACATAATATACACATGGGAATTAGATTTATTTTTCTTTTATGAGAAATACTACATGCCATAGAGGCAACATAATTCAGGAAGCAAAGGAAAGACTGTTTAATTAAATTGCTTTAATAATAAATTTGCTAATTGGAAAATAATGAATTTTTATACTTTCTCCTTTGGCATATTACAATAAGATAAAAGTTCAATAATGAATTCAAAGAGATTTGAAAATAATAACTCATAAACCAATTGAGATAATATGGTTTTTATCACCTCATATATGGTATTTTATTAAAATGAACTTCTGATATAAGAGATGGTCTGTGACAGAGACTTCTTACTCTCTAGTCCTGAAGCATCTGGACTTGAACCAGATGACATCTGGTTTTTCTTTATTCCTAGCTTGCAGAGGGTAATAGTGAGATATCTCCATTTCAACCATTTTATGATACAATTTCTTAAAAGAAATCTCTATTGATCTATCTATCTAATCTATCATTAATCTGTGTATCTATGTATCTATCTATCATCTACCTACCTACCTATCTACCTATCTACCTACCTACCTACTATCTACCTATCTATATTAGTCATATTTCTCTAGAGAATCCTGTTTAATAAAAAGACTTGATATTTATGATAAAATCAGGATTGTATCATGTATACAATCAGTGAGATAGTATAAGGCCATTAAATATATTTAAGAAGGTTCAGTTCTTTGGAAAGAAAGTGTATATATAAAGAAAGAAAGTGTTTATATAATCAATATAGACCAAAAATATATAAACTTAACAAAAAAGTGAATATAAAGTATATTTGGGTAACTATCACAACATGAAAATATGGATATTATAAAACCTCAACATTTCCTGAGATTTCTAAAAATAAATATACATTAATTTTAAGATGGAAAAAGTCACTTTATTCTCATAGAGTACCTAACCAGTTTAGAAAGCACTAAGGAACTTAACAGAGAGCTTAACCAGCTAAAAAATATTAAGCAGTCAAAAATACTAACTAAACCTTTATAAAATGAATGCCTTGTTATTCCTTGAAAAGAATTCTGGGAAGCATGCTGGGTACTCACTTCTCAGTACTTACACACATGCCTTCTACTACCCAGATACACACTCTGAAAAATGGAAAGCACTGGCCCATTTGACTGCTAATGCCT
Organism: Dipodomys ordii; assembly: GCF_000151885.1. Lineage (NCBI taxonomy): Eukaryota > Metazoa > Chordata > Mammalia > Rodentia > Heteromyidae > Dipodomys > Dipodomys ordii. Next base: position 5,263,045 of record NW_012267255.1, on the reverse strand, counting down.
CTACAAGTTCTGGAGTACTTAAACCTCATTTACAGACAGCCACTTAAGCAGGATGGGGGATCATTTAAAGCTAAAATGCCAAGAAATCACTTCTTTTGGCATAAAGTGGTTCCCAGCCAAGAAATACCCCAAAAGGGAACAGGACGGCTCATTATAGACATTTCTTACTAGAATGTGTCCTAATTTGCTCCTGTCGGTAAATAGTGGAGCTATACGCATCCACAAACATTTATGGTATCCTTACTTTCTGTACCAAAGGAAGCAGGAATCATCATGAAGTGTTTTTAAGATACTAAGCATTTTAAAATTTAGAAATTAAATTGAGAAAAATATCTAGAAGGCAAAGATAAATCTCTAATAGCTACTTCTGATTTTTTGTATTACAAAATTACTGCCAACATTTCTACCTGATGTCAATATTTTTATTGCTGACAGATTTCCTTTTTCACAAAAAATTATACATGTTGTTAAAAAATATAAAATAATAAAATATAAAATAAATTATGCAAGCTTTGCTATAATAAGTGTTAATCTACAGAAAATTTCATCTACAAATTATAGATGATGAAATATTGCAATGTAGAAATGGTCATTCCAGCTTTGTTACATTGTGTTCTTTCCCATTAATATTTAGTGCTGGCCTCTGGCTAAACTATGCCAGAATTCTGAAGCATATATTGATGTTTTGGACTCCAATTCTAGAGCAGTCTCTCCTCTCTCAACCCTAGATTTAGAAAAGACATGATGTTCATGTCATCCCTACTAACTCATCTTTTATTCATTTACTAAGTGCAGCATCTTCTGGCTCTCTTTGGATAAACAGGTCAGACAGGGAATAAATTCAAGGTAGCATGTCTACTTCTGTAAGCATTTTGAGATTTTCCATACTATTCCTCAGAGGAAATTCCAGTATCTCCATTGGTTGACTAGAAATCAACAAATTTTCCCAGATGTCAGGGTACCCATACCACTAGTAAATCAGGATTCAACTCCAGGTACCTCTCCAACTTGTCTAGTGCAAAGTAATTAGAAAGTCTTCATACTAACAAATCCACCCTTCTGTACAGCTTTATGTTCAATGAGTCATTAAAATACTCACCATCCATCTAGTGCCCACAAAGTCTATTCTTGGAGTTCTAGTAGTGCATATTTGGGTAGTGATATATTTCCTCCCAGAAAAGATACAGAAGATTTCTATACCTGAAATCGACCTTTAGTCTAAAACTTATTAGGAGTAGTAGAAAGAATTTTTTTTCTTTTTTGTCAGTCGTGGGGCTTGAACTCTGGGTTTGGGTGCTGTCTGTGCACTCTTCAACTCAAGGCGGGAGTTCTACCGCTTGAACCACAGCACCACTTCCAG
>NW_012267255.1:5208139-5259580 GCF_000151885.1 Dipodomys ordii | reverse complement strand
GATATAATTTGTGGAGGGGAAAGGGAAAAACAAGTCGTTTAAATAAGGATACAGGTGGACCCGTTGCAACAATGAGAAGTACAATTCGTTATGTCAAAATTTACAACTTGGTGGGGGGGTGGGGAGGATTAGGTGGGTGGGAGGATGGAAGGGATGTGAAGGGTAAACAGAGGAGGAGGCTACAATGCTTGATAAGAAATGTACTTCATTATCTTGCCCATGTAATTGTAACCCCTCTGTACAGTATTTTCACAATAAAAAATAAATAAAAATTTAAAAAAAGAAAGAAATCTTAAAATTTCTGTTATCCCATTTATCGTTTTTCTTTGGTTAGTTGTGCTAATGAATTTTATTTTGTCCTGGAACCTTAGTCTTTCCCCTATTCCGTTTTGTTTTTCATTATTTCTGGCCTTACATTGAGGACTTTGAATTGCGATAGTGCAAGGCGATATATGAAGATCTAGTTTCAGTTTTCTGCATGCGGATATCAAGTTTTCTCAGCACCATTTATTAAAGAGGCTTTCTTCCAGCCTGTGTTTTTAGCTATCTTATCAAATATTCTATAGGTACGGGTATGGGTCTGTGGGTCTTCTATTCTGTTACTTTGTTTGGTCCCCAGGCCTATTTTTGTTCCAGTCCCATGTTGTGGTCTCTATAGGGAGCCCAAATAGTATAATCTTTTAGAAAGAGGAGGTCAAAGCCCAACAAAACTGGTACCCAGAAATAGATACATTCAAGTGGGTGGTGGGACCAAGGGAAGAGGTATAGATAAGTGAAAAGGGAGATAGAATGCAATTAAGAACTAATTGTAAATACTATAAAATTGAGGAAAGTAAGGGAATAGGTGGGTTGAAGGGGGATGGAATGTTGAAGGGGTAACACTGATCAAGATGAATCTCGTCTGTAAACTGCTTTGTTAAATTGCACTTTCCTTGTACAAGTTCTTAAAGATAATGATTTTTTAAAAGATATTGGAAGTAACATTCTTCCTCAGGTTTGAGTCTTTGCACACTCTCCATGCAATGGAAGATAATTGTATTCTAACAAGAAATGTAGGCCACTGCCGCCATCTCAGAGGTTTTATGAAATTCATAAGATTAAATAGTACTAATAAATGTTTCTATGTGAAATTCAGCTCCTCTCCCAACATAGTCTTAAACATATTGTACCTGTACAATTTATTGCAAAACAAAAGATATGAAATATATTAGTACTTGAAACTAAAAAATGCAAACTTACAAAATAATATGATATGAAGACAATAAAAAAAACAGCATTCATTGTAGGTACCATTTTCCCTGATTAAGGAATATTCTGGCAAGATACTGTAAGCGAGTCTGTGAAAGGGTTTTCAAAGGGAACCAGCATGTAACTATTAGCAGGAAAATTAACATTCAAAGTGATGAGAATACCAGTCAATTAACCAAGGCCGGACAAAAATCAAGAATAGGTGAATGTATCACTCTGAAGCTAGAACACATTCTTGGTCTACGTGTCAGTCTTTGGACTCCAAGACATACCAGCTTGGGCCTCGGTCCTAGACTAAGTCACACCAACAGCCTCACTGGTTCTGATGCCTTTGTATGAGTCACACTGCTAGCTTCCCAGATGTCTTACAGGATTTTGACTTTTATGCATGGGCCAATCTCCTAATAAATCCAGTTTTATCAGTCTATCATCCCTGGTGAGCCCCACTAATACAAGTAGCAATGTTCATATTATAAAACTGATGATCATCTTAATCAATCTCATTATAATCATCACAGGAAGTTTTTGTTTATCATGTTATGAGGTATTATATAAATATCATCAAAGACATTTATGAGATAAGCAAAAGGTTTCAAAATAAAGACAAATGGGCAAACAATAATTTTTTGAAAACTTCACTAGGATGATCAGAAATCAAATGAACAAATTGAGAAATTGAATAATCTAACTAACATTGTAACACTTACAAAGAAAATATACACACTTTTTAGCTATTCAGATATTCATAAAGTATTTATAAATATTAATTATACATACCTAAGGTCTCAAAACAGAGAATAAAACATAACAACTCTTTTTTTGTTTGTTTGCTTTTTGGGTCCAGTCTTGGGGCCTGAACTCTGGGCCTGGGCTCTGTCCTTCAGCTCTTCAGCTCAAGGCTAACGCTCTACCACTTGTGCCACAGAGCCACTTCCAGCTTTTTTCTTTTTGCTTATGTGGTGCTGAGGAATTGAACCCGGGGCCTCAGGAATGCATGGCAAGCACTCTACCACTGAGCCACATTCCCAGCCCACCAACACTTTTATTACAGTGAGGAAGTGGTGTTGTGGCTCAAGTGGTAGAGAATTTACCTTGAACTGAAGAGCTGAGGGATGCACCCAGGCCCAGAGTTCAAGGTCCACAACCGACCTTCCCCCCCCTCCAAAAAAAAGAATGAAAGAATTAATGTAGCATATCTTTTATTACAGTGAAATAAAAATTAACCTTAATAACAAAAGCATTACTTAAAGAACATTTTAAACCTCACAGGAACCAAAAACAATAAGGAATTCATGGGTCAAAGAAGACATGAATTTCTCAGGTCAGAATATACCTAAAAGAACACAGGAAAATATGCCCTATACAAAATTACACCTGCAAAATTGTAAAAAGGTAAAAAGAAATGAACTATATATTCTGCTAATAAAAATGTGGTAGATAGGTCTATGCAATCTCCAAGACTTCTGTCTCTGGTATACAAACAGATTTTCTCATTACTTAATCAAATATCAATTTAGGTACTATTATGATGGATTTTGTAAACGTAATTAAAATCAATTGCCTTTAAGAGAGGAAACTGATGAAATGCCTAGCTTAATCACATGATAACTTTGAATCTGAACTTAGAGTCTACTACTAGAAGTCAGAAAACCAGACCATGAGAAAACCTAAAAACACTGGGCAAACGTGAAAATTAAGGAAAACATGGTGAGGAAAACGGGTGGTTCCAAGAAGCAGAGAGAATACTACTGAGTGATTATTTCAAAGGAACTATGTCTGGTAACAGCAAGGAACTGCTACAGACAAGAATGATGTTGTAATTGATCTTTTCTTCAGAACTTCCAGAAGGTCATCTGACAAGCATCTCAAGTTTAACCTAATAATATCTAGGAGGTCAACCCAGCAATGTCGTACCCATTTTGCAATGTACAGTGGTAAATGGAAGGGTTTGTAAACTACAGAACTTGTAATATTAATACAGAAATAGTAAAGCACATTGAAATGACTCCATGGAAATCAGTAGAAAAGAAGCTAAAATGATGACAACATAATAAGGAAAAAAAATTGGAAGGGAAAACAGATCTATAGCTACACACTTTAAAAGTATAATGAAACAGATGAACTTCTTAAACATACTCAAGGAAATGTGTGAGAATGGTAATTCACAACATTAGGCAAGTGAAAAGATATGTAACCTCTGATATAAGAATTCTTTTTTTCTGATTAATTATGTACATGAAATTGTCATGAAATTTAAATACTTTGTAAAATAGCAAACTTCTGTGAACAAGTTAGGTTATTATACTAAGTAAAGAAATTTCTCAGTTTTGTGACCCAAGTGGCTTCCTAGGTGAGTTTGTACAAGCGTTTTAGAAGTTATAGTCTATTTGCTCTTTAATCTCTTCCAAGCCACAGATAAAGAAGAGAACCTTCCAAATTAATCGTAATAACCACATATGTTGCTGTATCAACTTCTAAAAAGAAAAATATTAAATAAGTAGAAGAGAAAGTATTATAGCAGCTTCAGACAAGTTTATGTTATATATTTGTGCATATACTCACACAATAAAAGATATTAGTAAATCAATTTCAACAGAATGCTAAATCCATAAAGTAAAATTAATAAGAGATAGTCTCTGAAAATTCAAGAGCTTTTTTGCATTATTAGGAAGTAGATTACCATAAGTAATCGAGTTGTTAAATGAAAGAAATTTTAATGATCTCTCTGACAGATGCCAAAAGACTTTTAAACAGCATTAAATTTTAGATTAAAAAAATCTCTACTAAGTATTTGTACAATATTTTGATCATCTATATGAAATATGAAAATCCAACTGTTCACTAGTGATATTTAGAAGATTTGCTTGTTTTTTTAAGCAATTAGAGTGAGAAATGAAGTAGAAGAATAAGTGCAATTAAAGGATTCAAGTAGTGTCATGGAAGTTAGCGAATGATAACTGCTTCATCTCTAAGGAAGCTTACAAAATAGTTTCAATAGTTAATGTAAAGAAGTAATTCTAATAAGATTTGATGAAATCAAAAATTGGAAAGAAGAATTTTTTTAAAAAATGATCGAGTAAACCAATGGACAAACATCAGTGTGTTAATTTCAGATATTAATAGAATAACTTCATCAAGCAAATGACTATGGTGGTCAATGTATAGAAAATAGCTATACAGTACTCATAAAAATGTATTTTAAATATAACAACATAGAATAATTAAAGCTGAAATGATGGAAAAGAGTGCATTAAACATAAATCAAGAGAAAGCTGGTATTTCTCCACTAATCAATACAAGGAAAAAAAGATTTCAAAGTCATAGAATGACTAGAGATAACAATATATCTTAAAACACAGAAGTCAATCGTAGAAACTTATCCCAACACCAAACCATTACATAGATTCCTACTATGTACTGAGGAAAGAGGACAGCTGAATTGTGTCTATAACTCATAGAAAGCAAACAAAATGAAAAAAACATTATAATATTAGGTATAAATAAAGTGTTATTCAGGAAACACTAGATCCATGAACAATAAAGTATGTATTCTTATGTACATATTTTAAAATTCAGTCTTAATCTAAGCAATCAAGACAGCTTCAATAATATCTCAAGATTAAATATGCACAGTTTTAAGGATGGAATTAATCTAGAAATCAACAATAAAACTAAAACTGTATGATATCAAATAATAATGTACTCTTTAGCATTTTAATATTCAGTTAAAAAATCAAAATAAAGTAGAAAAATACTTTGGAGTAATAATAATGAAGAAACAAAGAAATATTTTAAAATGTAACCAAAAAAAGAACATTATAAGATGTAAGTTTCCGAATTTCTACTTTTAGTGAAATTTCAACTCACCTTTATTTAGTACCTAAAGGGCAAGTGAACAACAAAAACAACATAAAACAAATGTTTGCAGAATGGACAAAATAGGGCATGAATATGATGCATAAAGTCAGGTCAGCAAATATGCAGTGACAGGAAATCATTTTCTGGAAGAATTTGTTAGTCAGAGACATTAGACGAATTTAACTTGAGTTGGAGACTTGCTAAGTTACAGATCCAGAAGAAGTAGTTTGGAAGGTCTCAGTAGACTTTGGAAGGAAGATGTTGTACTCTTTTACTGAGCTTTAACCATGTGCTATGGTCTGTTGTGGAAAAAAATACAGAAATGAAAATGAAATATTAGATATTAAAGCCAGGGTGGCCCACAGATTGGTAATCCTAGCACTTGGGAAATGGAAGAGCATGAGTTGATATAAGCCTGACCTATGTAGTGAAATCTAATCTCAAAAATAACAATGCCTCATTAATTCAATCTACATTAGCTAAATACTGAAGTGAGGAACAAGTTCATTTGTCTCAATACAATCTTGATCAATGAAGTTCTTAATCTAAATATGCAAAACTTATTGGATACAAGCATTGTTTTTAAACATAACTTTTGGGAAGTTATTGAATAAATACAGAAATGATTAGCATAAAAATGATTCTTCATCAAAATGTACATTTAATCAGTAATATTCAGGCTTTATAGTTCTTCTATGTAATGTTTTATCTGGTTATATTCATTGAAATACAATTTTATTTCAAATTTAAAAATAGTGATTTAGACATGTGTGTTGAATATCTTTTTTTATTTTTTAATAGAAGTTTACTTTTTTGCAGAAGTATTATTACTGAAGAACTTGGAACCAAAGAATCTAGACTTTTTTTTAACCATAGATAGTTTGAAATTTACTCTCTCTAGTTGGCTATTATTTCTCATGCTCAAACTTTCTTAGCATTATTTTAAGCAAATATTTGTTCACACAGTGAATATAATGTACTCAGTACATACTTCTAGCTAAAACATTATGAGTGCTCACATTAAAGAACTGTGAATGTCAATAATAGAAGCAATGTAGCACTGTTTAAAACAAAATCAGTTTATAAACATTTTATCTAAAAGCTCTTTATGAGAAAAGATTTTCTCCACTAGATTAAGTCAGTTAGTTGCCTTTGAGTTGTGGACAGAGCTAGTATTAAAAAAGATAATTTTTGAAAGTTAATTTTCCAGACTTTTAACTCAATTGTTCTCCTTTTAGTAGACATCAATGACTTATATTGTGAAAACAAAATACAGACAACTCTAAGAATACTGAGTTCGGTATCTGGCTCATATAATTCAGGCTAGAAAGTGATGCTGCACTTGACCTTACTTTTCTCTTAGCCACTGTAATTTGGCCAATAATTCATTTTTGTCCTAGTTTGTCCAGAAGTATCTAAGACAATTGCAGAGTTCTGAGAAATACAATAGGCATATTTTCCTTTCAGTTGTTCAGGCACACAGGGCATATTTTGCATGTTCACATATTCATGTATTCAGATGAAGTCTTCGGTGCATCTGTCTCAATTGCATAATGTTGACACATCAGGGTCAGAAGGCTCAAGTGTCAGAAGGATATTGATGACACAAGTCTTGAGTTCCTTAATAAAACAAAAATCACACTCCATCTATACTACCACAAAGAAATACATATATCCACAAATCTCCACTATGGAATCATAACTTGTCTGAATTTAGCTTGTCAAATTGGTCGTAAAATGTTTTATTTTTAAATTTCAAAAGTGTATTCTTGGAATTCTTCTCTTTATAAGGAGATTTGTTTAATAGCTGTTCTGTAGACCTTCATGAGATTAAAGCTTATCTGTTTTTCTATTTAACTCTGGGGTCTCTCATTGTTGATCAGAATGAGACAGTCTGACAATTTGACAAAAATGCATTTGTTTTTACAGTAGATTGCCCAAGTTCATAGGTTGATGCCTAAGCAGAGATAATTCTTTTACCAAACATTGTGTTTGGGCTGTGTTGATTAAGGCATAATTCTTTCCCATAGGAACTGTCAGTATAGTACTCTTAATGTGCCATTAATATAAATGATTTGTTTAGCAATAGCAATAGCTTAATGATTTCCCCATAAAATACTAGTATATTATCACAATTGCAATGTTTAGTTTTGGGGCCAGGTTACCTTGGATTAAATTTTCACTCTGCCATTTGCTTGTTGTGTGATACTGGCTAAGAATAGGAACACCAATAAGAATAATAATCTTAACAGGGTGGTAAATTTAATATGAGGATATATATATATATATATATATATATATATATATATGTCTTGGAACACAGTGAGTACTCATCAATCAGTGTTAATTGTGTCAGTCTTTCAATTGCTATGACACAAATTCCTGAGCAAAACTAATTATAGGAGCAAGAGGTCATGGTTTCAGTTCATGGTAGACTGGTCCCATTGATTTTGGAGAGGTGGAGAGGACAAATGAAGCAGAGCTTCTCACATAATTGTGAACAGTGAGCAGAGAGGGACAGAGAGAAAGAAAAGAGAGAGAAGGAGAGAGGGAGGGGCAGAGATTAGAAATATTCTAAAAAGAGAGCCCCTAATGACTCACTTTCTTAGACTACATCCAACCCCCTAAATACTCATTCAGCCATGAATTCATTCAATGCATCCATCTGTTGACAGCATCAATATCTCCATGATCCAATTAACTTTCAATAGTCCATCAAGTAGTGACTGAATGTGAAATATGTGTGCATTTGGGGACATTTGAAAGTGAACTTTTCACCATATTGGGATAAGAGAAAGATTGTTTATATTTGTTTAGTGGTCTCAAGCATGGTGTGCTGTTGGAATGAGCTCCTTGGAATCAGTGGCCCTAAATTTCTTTTTTATTTTATGTAAGAATTATTTACTGAACACTTAATTTCTGTCTTTGTATGCTAATAAAACAGAGATGGGAATGAAACATTTTTGTTGTCTGAAGATGTATTTTAATACAGAAAGATAATCATTATGGATAAAAAGAATATCAGGAAGCTGGAAGAAGACTGAATAGAGGGATAGAGAGGGGAACGGATGACTGAAAAGAAGAAACAGAAGACAAATGCAGCAAGAATATTCAATACTCAACATATTTATATAATAAAGGGAGTAGGAAATGTGAAATTAGTCTATTTTTTGGGAAGGGATAGTCAGAAGGGGGAAAAATAATGGAAGGGGTGACTCTGATCAAGAAGCACTGGACACAGGGATGTAATCCCCTGGTAGGAACTATTGAGTTCAGAAATTTAAAAATAAAAATAAAAATAAAAAAGAGCAAAGCTAAATAATGTAGCGCCAATAATTAGTAAGAATAGTGAGGAAATACAGCAGGTTATTTGATTAACAATGACAGGATTGTGTATTATTTTATGTTAGGCTTATATAAGAAAATGACATAAAGCAGTAACTTATAGGATGGTATGATTGCACCTTGTCAAGTTCTAGCCAAATTGTTCTAGAAAGATGGGTGGAATTTGGCCAGTTGGAGGAGACATTTGGGGGGCCAGATTATAGTCTACTGGTCCTGACAAAGGCTATGGATTTCATTCTATGTGTTAAATTATTATGGGTTGCTTATCCTTCTTTTTTTCTATGTAAATAAAAAGCCCTCTAGCTAGTAGGTGGGAGTGATATTGAGAAGGACAGGAGGAAGCTGAGTAGCTACTTAGAGGGCATTGCAATCATCCAGGAAAAAATGAGTGATGGTGTGAAAGGTGAAGAGAATGCACTTGGGGTCAACAGTTGAGAAAAAGAAATGTCTTCAGGATGGGAAACAGAAAGCACAGACACATAGATGATGCAGAAATCACAATTACTTTATTAAACTCAAAATTAAGTCATCATATGGCTTAAGTGATTCTCTTCTATAGGTCTTAAAATAGGACCACAGAAGGAAAATGAAGATGACTGGCATTTTAAATATAAGGATAAAAGTAGAATATAGCTCATGGTGTCCTGATTAAACTTTAAATACACCAACTCTTCATGGAAATTAATTAGTATTGAGAACTGGGATGATCAAGGCTCAGTTGGAAGAGGCAAAACTAGTAGGGAATCTCCACATGGTTTTGAGAAGACAGTTTAGCCTTCAGAAAGTTCTCCTTTCATTTCTTACAACATATGCATGTAGTATATAATACATTATATATGATATATTACCTTGTACTATATATAATAGGATGGCAGGAAGTAGAAGGAGATAGGTACAATAGTTTTTTTGTCTTTCTTTCTTCTTTCTTTCTTTCTTTCTTTCTTTCTTTCTTTCTTTCTTTCTTTCTTTCTTTCTTTCTTTCTTTCTTTCTTTCTTTCTTTCTTTTCTTTTTTGTCCTGGGGCTGGAACTCTGGGCCTGGGCACTCTCCCTCAGCTCTTCAGTTCCAGGCTAGCACTCTACCACTTGAGCCACAATGACACTTCTGGTTTTCTGGTGGTTAATTGGAGATGAGTCTCCAAGAACTTTCCTGCCTGGGCTGGCTTTGAACCATGATCCTCAGATCTCAGCCTCCTGATGAGCCGGGATTACAGGCATGAGCCACCAGCACCTGGCAGGACCAAGTTTTTGTTACTAAGTAAGGTGCTTACTGTTTTCTGTCATCAATTAAACCTGCATCCGCTGCTTAAGTCACCATGCCGTAACTCCAACTTCACCCCTCTCTAGGTAGGTTGGTAAAACTTCAGTTCCTGGACATATATTCAGGTACAGCCCCAGCCCGTCTTTTGAGATGAGAATGCATCTGCTTTCACCGTGGTAGAGCTGGTGTCCCATGGAATTGTGGGAGACTTTTGTTTGAGGTTTCTCTGGTCAAATGGAAAGAACCTGTACTTTGGTTCAATTGGCTATCCCTTTCACCCTGGCATTCCAAAAACCAAAATCCTGTGCACGAAGGATCAAAAGGAATAGGATCTCAACCTGAGTAGGTCATTTGACCTCCAGGTTTACACTGCTGCTGTCTGGATCCAACCAGAGCAATTCCCGATTAAGGCTAAAATTCAAATACCTGCTCAATTTGAAGCAGCAATATTTTGGTGAGCTACTATTACTTAGAAAATGGATCAGTTATCTCTATCATTACCAACAGGGTTTTGTCAGTTATACTAAGGAAGCAGTAAAGAAAATTGTAGAACAATTAGGTCCCACTAGCAAACCAGCATAGAAAAAAAAAATCGGATGATTCCTGATATTATTCTATCAGGGAAAAAAAAGAGGTATATTTCCTGGTTACGGATCATTCTCAAATGATATCCTGGATACGATCATCAACTAGAAATTCATAGGTAAATCGCCCCCTTGCTATGGAAGGGAGTGTTGACCTCGGTTCTAAAGTCCTTCCTTGTAATTGGGACAATGGCTTTAATTGGATGTTGTGGGACTAATTCATAACAAGATTAATGTTAAAATAGTTTGGAAAAAAGAATAGAAAATAAAAAGGGGGAATTTTCTATGCTATCAAAGTGGGTTGCTAAAAGCTTTTGCTTTGGCTTGGTGGCTTATCTATTGATTATTCTGTTAAGATAATATCAGCAAGTAAAGAAGGGAAAAGAGGAACTGTTTGGGGATAAGGAAGGATTTTTGAAATGTAATGTTTTCTTAACTGGATTTTTAAAGATTATATTAAGACACATCTCAAAAGACACACCTCACATTTTTCAAGAAATGACACAGAGGTGGGTATATTTTGAGATTATGTGTGTACTAATAATCTTATTTCATGTAAATACATCTTACCCTATTCAAACAAACAAACTTTGAAATTCTATTCGATTATGAAATTGAGCTCAACCAATCTGATCAGAGGGGCAGAAAATCCTGATTGTCCTGTGTGCTTGCTTACTAGATTTCTGGTAGATGGCCCACAATTTTGCATAAGTAAATTTTGCATGCTGAAACAGTTATTTATCTTCATGTCTATTATTGTGACTCCAGTGTCTCTGGGAAAGCATATTTACTTATTTATTTATTTTATTGTAAAGATGCTGTACAGAGGGATTACAGTTACATGAATAAGGCAATGAGTACATTTCTAGTTGAGCATTGTTCCCCCTTCCCCTATTGTTCTCCCACTATTCCTTCCCTCCCCCTCCACACACCCTCCTGAAGTTGTAAATTTCATTTCCAATATGTTGTATTGTGAGTGTCATTGTTGCAAAATGGGTCATCCTGTGTCCTTTTTTTTGGCATTTTTGTTATTCCACTTCCCTGTCCCAAATTAGACAAATGTATATACAAGATGCAGGGCACCAAAATCAAGTACAGTGACAACAGGGAATGTACCATAGAGGGAAGAAAATTCAAACTAAACAAAAGAAAATCATCCAGTACATTAAAAACAACAATAACAAAGAAAAACCTCTTGTGTGCATATCTTGGGATTCATTTCATTTAGAATCATCTTATATAGTTATATGTACATAGCTTTTGAGCTTCTGCTAATTTAATAAATTATCCTAGATGTGTACTAATGTGTGTATGTATGTGTGTGTGTATATATATATATATATATATATATATGAGATGAATAATGCTGTGATAAACATAATTGTGCTAGCAGCTTTGTTTGTGATAATTTGGGTAAATGCCCAGAAATGGGATTTATGGGTCATAGGGGACCTCTATATGTATTCTTTTGAGGAAACTCCATACTGCTTTCCAGAGTGGTTGAACAAGTTTACCGTCCCAGCAACAGTGCAGTAGGGTTCTCTTTTGGCCACATCCCTTCTAGAATCTGTTGTTATTAGATTTCTTGATTATAGCCATTCTAACTGGGGTGAGGTGGAATCTCAATGTTGTTTTGATTTGCATTTCTTTTATGGCTAGAGAGGTTGAGCATTTCTTCATGTGTCTATTGGCCATTCTTATTTCCTCTTCAGAGAAGTTTGTCTCTAAGTCTTTCACCCACTTATTAATAGGGCGGTTGTTTCTTTGAGGATTTGTTTTTGGAGATTTAATTTTTTGAGTTCTAAGTATATTTTAGATATGAGGCCCTTGTTTGTTGTATAACTAGTGCAGACTTTCTTCCAGTCTGTAAGCTTTCTATTGATCTTTGTCATGCAGAAGCTCTGCAGTTTCATGCAATTCCATTTGTCCAACCTTTCTTTGATTTGCTGTTTCTGGGTCTTTCTTAAGAAAATGTCAGCCTATGTCAAGGAGCCCTAGAGTTTCTCCTATTCCTTCCTGTAATGTTTTCAGGGTGTCTGCTTTTACTTTGGGGGTCTTTTATCCATTTGGAGTTGATTCTGGTACAGGGTGAGATACAAGGTTTTAATTTTAGTTTTCTAGAGATGTTTAACCAATTTTGCCAGCACCATTTACTGAAGAGGTTGTCTTTCCTCCATTCTTTTTTTTTTGGCTCCCTTATCGAAGATTAGTTGGTAATAGGTCTGTGAGTTCATTTCTGGGTCTTCAGTTCTATTCCATTGGTCCTAAAGTCTGTTCTTGTGCCAGTACCAAGCTGTTTTGATTACTATTGCTTAGTAGTAGAGTTTGAAGTCTGGTATTTACATTCCACCAGCACTGTTCTTTCTACTAAGGATTATTTTTGCTATTTGGGGTTTTTTATTGTTCCACATGAATTTTTGGATTGCTTTTTCTATTTCATTGAAGAATGAGGTTGGGATATTGATGGGTATTGCATTGAATTTGTAGATAGCCTTTGGCAGTATTGCCATTTTCACAACATTAATCCTCCAAATCTAAGAGCATGGGAGATTTTTCCACTTATTTAGTTCTGCTTTAATTTCCTTTTTCAGGTTTTGAAAGTTTTCATCATAGAGGTCCTTCACTTCTTTAGTTAAATTAATTCCTAGCTATTTTATTTTTTTGTGGTGCTATTACAAAAGTTTTTGCTTTCCTGATTTCAGCTGTACTCTTCTCATTATTAGCATACAGGAAAGCCATTGATTTTTTAAAGCGGTAGTGGAATGTACATATTTTAATAGTTGCACTTTTGTAAATCACAGATGTAGTTTTTATTTTTTTTGTAAAAATACTGTACAGAAGGGCTACAGTTACATGAGTAAGGTAATGAGTACATTTCCTATTGAGCATTGTTACCTCCTCCTTTGGTTTTTTTCTACCATCCCCACCTCCCCCAATTCCTCCCTCCACCCCTCAAAAGCCATTGATTTTTGAGAGTTAATTTTAACCTGTTATTTTGACAAAGTTTTGGATCAGCTCGAGTAACTTGTGGTTCTTCAAATACAAGATCATGTCATCTGCAAAGAGGGAGATTTTTACTTCATCTTTCCTTTTTTGTATCCCCTTTATGTTTGCATCTTATTGCTCTAGCTCAGCAATCGAATACTAAATTGAAGAGGTATGGAGAGATTGGACATCCTTGTCTCAATCCTGAGTTTAGAGGAAATGGCTTTGGCTTTTCACCATTAAGTATAATGTTGGCTGTAGGTTTGTCATACACAGCCTTTATTATATTGAATAATGTTCCCTGGATTCCTAGTTTTGCCAGATTTTTCCATCATAACAGGGTGTTGGATCTTTTCAAAAGTTTTTTTTTTCTGTATCTATTGAGATAATTACGTTGTTCTATCCGTGTTGATGTAATGAATTACATTGATTTGCATATATTGAACCAGCTTTACATTCCTGAAATGAATTCCATTTTATCATGGTGTATGATTTTTTTTGGTGGCTTGTTTAAGTCAATTTGCCAGAATTTTGTTAAGAAGTTTTGCATCACTGTTCATCAAAATAATGCGTCTATAGTTCTCTTTCTTTGATGAGTCCCTCTTTGGTTTTGGGATGAGGGTTATGCAAGAGTTTGGTAATGAACTTTCACTTTCAATTTCATTGAAGAGTTGGAGGAGTATTGGTATGAATTCTGCTTTGAAGGCCTTGTAGAATTCAGCTGGTCCTGGCCTTTTCTTGCATAAGAGGTCTCTAATTGATGTTTCTATTTTGGTGCTGGATATGGGTCTGTTAAGTTGGCTTAAATCATCTTGGTTTAGTTTGGGCATATCAATATTTGCTAGACATTCTTCCATTTCTTCCATATTCTCAAACTTATTAGCATAAATGTTTGAGAAGTATTCCCTTATAATGTTTTGAATCTTGGTTGTTTCTGTGGTGATGTTTCCATTCTCATCTCTAAGTTTGTTTATGTGGGTATGTTTTCTCTTTTTTTTCTGGTAAGATTGTCTAAGGGTCTGTCAATTTTGTTAATTTTTTTGAAGAACCAACTCTTTGTTTTGTTGATTCTTTCTATGATTTTTTGGAGATTCCAATTTATTTAATTCGGATTTAATTTTAATTATATGTTTCTGTCTACTTGATTGGGGTTTGGCTTGTTGCTCTTTTTCAAGGCGCTTCAGGTGCATCATTAAATTGTTGGTTTGAAATCTGGGAGAACATATTTATAACAAAAGACTTATCTCAGACTTTTCTCAGACTTATCTGCTTGGGAAAGCTTTAAACGGTATTTTCAGACCTCTACCTCCTAAGTAGCTAGAGATTATATGTGTGAGACAGCAGCACCTGGCTGTATTTGTCATTTTATTTGGAGACACATTAACAAGTAATAGCATCATCATTAGAAAAATGATAATAGCTTACATTTAAACCATTGTACACATATTTTCAATGTAACTAGTCAATGCCTACACTGACCAGAGTTGTTTCATGTTCTTCTGTGTACATGTACAAAACAGCTCTACAGAGATCAGTTTTGCTACTGAAAAACTGCAACATTAGAGTTCTTTATATGGGTAGGGGGACAGGTCACTGGTTGATTATGTATTGGGCTCTCATACTTACGGCTTTGAGGTATTTGAGGAAAAATTTTGCCTCTGGTATGAGGTAGAGTGTCTAATTCATTCTTTCATAAGAAGAACCGTCAGACTTGTTTTGTTTTTATTCATTGGTAGTCATTTAAGTCAAAGTTTCATGTTTTCTAGTAAAGCCCTCTACTATGTGAGCCATGTTCCAGCCTTAGTTCATTTGTTTGAATGTAGAGAAGTTTGGCATCTGTCAAAAAGATTTTTTTTCTGGAATGCTTGCAGAAACTCAAGTATACATGAAAATATGAGAGTATATCTGGACTTTCTGCTGTATTCTGTTGGTCTGAATATTCTCATGGCTAGTCTTGATTACAGTGACTTGTACTAAACTTTGAAACCAGAAAAAAATAAAAGAAAGATGCTTAGTTGTAACACTAAAGAACATTTATCAATGTTACTGTTTACTTGGAATATTAGAATTTTAAATTACATCTTTTTCTAAAATTTTGAAGATTTGTTATTAAATATGGTAAGCACTTTTCCTATGTAGGAAAAAATGGCAATGAAGGCATTTTGTATAAATTTTCATGCAAATAAATATTTTATCACTTACCCTAAATATAAAATATAGAAATATTTGTCCAGTGTGAACAAAATATTAAATATATTTTAAATATTCCAGATTATGAGCCCCTTCTGATTATTATCAGGACTTCTTCAAGCAGACCCCTCCTAAAGTACTAAACATATTACTTACTGTGTTTATATAATTTATACTTTTATGTTATATTTCCCTCAATGAAACCATTTCTTTTACTACATTTATGTTATCTTTTTTGTGAAAATGCCATACAAAGGGGTTACGTACAGAGGGGGCAAGGTACTGAGGACATTTCTTATCAAGCATTGTTACCTCCTCCTCTGTTTCAAGCATTTTTGTAATATCCAGTCTTTGAACTAGCATGTAGGAGCTATTTTTTGGAAGCAACTATTATTTGTTTAAAAAGAAAGCTGCTTTAAAATTTTGGTTTGCAAGCTACAGATCACCTAGATTAAAGCCTATATTATATAGATTAGCATTGAATAGAAAGGAAGCTACTCATATTCTGAGGGCTGAACTGTATTTCTACACTCACACAGAATAATTTAGGTATTGATTTAATAAATTAGAGTTTAAGATAACTTCACATGATTCGCAAAAAGTTAAAATTTTCAGTATGCTTTTATGCTAATTATAGTAAAATCATAACTTCATTTCCCCCTCCTCTCTGACTTTATAGGGTTGCTAAACTGAGTGATATAAAATAACTATACAACTAAACGTTTAAAGGGTCTGAAATTGTCCTTTAATATTCTCCAAAGCTTGAGGTTTTATTTACATGGGTCTCATCCTTCAGACCTCTAATAGCAACCTGGAGTTGAGCAGGCACATGGTTTCACTCCCTGTATCATTCCCAGCCTCCATTTAAGACCAGTTCATAAATCAGCAAAAAGTCATCTCTGGTTAATAACCTGGAAAAAGACAAACTCTTGTATAAAAGTCCTTTTGTACATGGCTCTCCTGCACCATCTTTTGTTTTTCAAATGTTCATGTGTTTTCATTAATAGTCATAGTGAGTTAGTTTGATTCATCATAGAAAACTAGTCTTTTACTTTATGGGATTTACAATCCAAGGACAACAACAACAGACATCCCTCAATGACTTGCATGTATAAAGACTTACTCTGATAATAGTACAAAGGAAAAATGATTAGTGGTGCGAAATCCTAATACAAAAGAATCTGTGCTGGCCAGGGAGTTACATAAAACTTCATTAAAATGTGGTACATAATTTGTGGTTGAGAGATAACTATGTGTGAATTTAATGAAGAAGAGAAAGAAAAAATCCCCCTGCTTTTTTTTTAACCAATCATGAGGTTTGAACTCTGGACCCTTTTTCTGCACTTGTTTTGCTCAAGGCTAGTGCTCTACCACTTGAGCCACAGGACCATTTCCAACTTTCTCTGTGATCTGATTGGAGATGAGTCTCAAGAACTTTCCTGCCCAGGCTGGCTTCAATCCCAAATCTTCAGATCTCAGCCTTCTGAGTACCTGGGATTACAGGTTTGAGCCACTGACACCAGGCTAGAAAATATTCTTAATAGAAAATTGTTTAAAATTGTGTAAAATCTACATGATGTGAAGGATCATGGAAGATTGTAGCCATGACTCCAGATGACTCTCCTAGGAGGGTAGACAAGAGGACAGCTGGAGAGGTGGACCTGATTCACATATTTTACATCATTTTATCTAATTATCCTGAGGTTCTTTCATGTAATCAATTTAAGAGGAAGAGAAAGATGTTAAAGGATTTTTCTCATAGCCTACCATTACACGAACATACTTACAGTTCCAGAAGATCTCTCCTGTTATAGTGACAAGATGAACAGTCACTCTTCTACCATTTTCTGCCCAGTCTTCCTAATTTTTTCTTCTCTGGAAGCCTTTCAGCTCAAGGAACACAGGAAACTTCAATTACATCTCTCCTTTTTAATACACAGAGTTACCCTGTGCCAGGGGCTGACCATTGATTCAGAGCATTGCTACAAAGCAAAATGCAACAACTCATGACAAATCTTCCAAGTGACAAGCTTGGAAACCCAAGCCAAACATTCTGACACAGAGGCCTATCTTCTGTAGTGGTTAGGGTATTTCAGAGGCACACTCACATCAAACACACTTTTTAGTGTTCACAGTTTATGTCCTACAAACGTAGATGACAACTTGAAGGCTTTACTTCTGTAATCTTTCTAGTCTCTGAGACATATCATTTTCAAAGTTCAATATATGTGTCAGAAATTTCCTCTTGTCCTTTAGTCCTCTACTGATATTTATTTAAACAGCCATAACTTCCTTCTGGTAGAAATGGATTTCCTATTACTGTGGGGACAACAGCCATTAAGCTACCCAGTAAGCACAAACAACACTTAAGGGTCCATATAATCATTTAATCTTAACTCCTAATTGTGTCCCTTGTAATTCTTTTCAACATACCTAAGATACTGGGAATTTTGATACTTAAGTTGTTGCTATGTTGTTGGTCTTAGATAATAAGATCTTAAAAGGAATCAGTTTAGGAAGTTTTACTTGAGACATAAAAGCAAATATTTAGAATATATTTCCACAGGATAAATATCAATAATTAAAAACACTATTCCTTACACATTCATATATTTTTTTCACCACCTGCTATATATTTCAGTTCTGGTACTACTTCCTTGATTTATCAATATGTGTCCAGTATGTGTCTATTCAAGAATAGAGAGAAGATGAACTTTGCTTAATCTTGCTGTCATTTGTGATAGAAAATGTGATCCGTTTATGTAATTTAAATTAGCAGAAGCAACAAACAAATCTCATATTGGTCTTTGCCATGTTCAGTTGCAGCTGGGTTAGGGATTTTTGGCTCAAATAACCATTTTAGTGAGTGTTGTAACACTTTTTATAACTCCAACTCAACACTAGTTTTAGAGATTTCTCACAGCAGGAGAAGCAGAGAATTGAATTAAGGCTACATAACTAAATACTTTTATTTCCTGAGATAGTCCTTTTCAGACCTTACTTAACAGTAAGTCACTGGTATATCCAACTCCATGTTGGTAGTAAAGCAAATTTCTCTAAATACTGAGTAATGGGGAAAAAATAGTTAATGCTAGTAGTTTTTAATATTTCATTTGTTCTGAGGAATTTGAAACTTGGACATAATAATTATCTTTTAAAGTATGTTTAATTTTAGTTTTACCTAAACAATTTGCACAACAAAAATTTTCTAGATTTTTTAACAGATAGAAATTCACTCTTTATATATGAATTCTATATTCCATAATTCTTATCCTTTGGATGATTAACATTTTTAGTGCTTTTACTTCAATTACTCCAAGACAAAGCTTTTAAGTTACTTACTTTTGCAAATATGACTATTGGTAGTCTTACATTACAAGTGAGAACATTTAATTTGACCCAGGGCTTGCAGCCAGGAAAAGCCAGGGTCAGTATTTGAAACAAACGAACTAAAAGTTTAATTAGTAGATATCCTAGATTCTCTATTTTATATTTTAATTTATATTTAAGATAGGTTAAGCATCACAACTTTAATAAAGTTTTAAAAATATTGGTCTTCAAATGACCAAAAATTCCTCTCAAATATTTATATTTTTGTTTATAAAAACATTTTCGTTTATCATACCAATGTCTTAGGTCTAGACTTTTTATTGTAAAAATACTGTACAGAGGGGTTACAATTACATGGGCAAGGTAATAGACTTTATTAATTGAACTAAAGCCAATATTGTGAATATTTTAATTAAATTATTTATTAATCAGGTTCGCATCTCTGGTTTTGTTTTGTTTTTTGATAGTGATGGGGCTTGAACTCAGAGCCTGGGCATTATCCCTTGAGT
This sequence comes from Dipodomys ordii, assembly GCF_000151885.1. Classification (NCBI taxonomy): domain Eukaryota; kingdom Metazoa; phylum Chordata; class Mammalia; order Rodentia; family Heteromyidae; genus Dipodomys; species Dipodomys ordii. The sequence continues at coordinate 5,240,272 of NW_012267255.1, read as the reverse complement.
TCTTTTTGATCAAGGCTAGTAATCTACCACTTTGGGCCACAGTGCCACTTCGGAGTTTTCCAGTATTTAATTGGAAATAAGAATCGCACAGACTTTCCTGTCTGGGCTGGCTCTGAACAGCCATTCTCACATCTCAGCCTCCTGAGTAGCTAGGATTACAAGCATGAATCACCAAAGCCTTGCACATCTCTGGTTTTAACAGCACTGTATTACAAACTTTGTCTAATTGTTGATCTGCTTATATATGGTCTATTATTTTTCATGAGAGCATCATTTCCATGATTAAATACAGCAGACTTTTATTTACATTTTCCTCCCCTCCCCCAATATGTATGGGTACAGATATTAGGGTGAAAATACTAATCTAAAATTGGTAAAATCATGACATTGAGTTGAACTGCTAGTGTCTTTTTTCCCAAGGACTTTCACCTTAATTTCAGCAAGTAATTTTACCATCACTTGTAACTAGTCTTCACCAGAATTTGTCTGCTTCAGAAATTGTAAATCAAGTCATCTCACTCTCTCAGAACAATACATTTCCAATCCAGTTAACTTTCAGTCACTGTTCTTGCCTTGCACATGCATCTAATGGGGCTATCCTAGTTTTGATGGTTTATCTTTTTCTGGAATTGATCACCACTTCGTTCTCATCTGGCTTATATTTCATCATTCAGTATTTCAACCTTTCACTGATTACATAAAAAACTCACAGGAGGTACTAACTCAGCAGTTCCACAGCTGAAATCAGAGTTACTACCATCATCTACACTCCCTTTACCCAAGCTAATAGCATCACCATCCATTTTGTTTTCCTGGCCCAATGCCTAAGTACCAGACCTGAATCTCTCAGTCCCTTGCCTCACATAGTTTATCAATTTCCCTGTTGATTGTACTTTCTAAATCTCTTTCAAATATATCTTCCCTCTGTTTCCACCCCAACCATGCCCCAGACGGTAGCTTTCATAGACTGCTGCAATAGCTTTTTAAGTGGTCTCCCTATTTTCAGTCTTGTCTTCCCCTAGGCAATTCTGCAAACTACAGCAAGACTGACCTTTCAAAAATACAAATCTGCTCAAGTTAAACTCTTCTGCAAAACTCTATGTGATTTCCCATCGACTTTCCTATAAATTGGGAGTTCTTTAGCAGGCATGACTTGTGAGTCTTTCCAAGATTTTGCAAAGTATAATTCATATATTAATATCTCTCTAGTGCAGACCACTCACTCATTCCCGGGTTTCAGTCCTATGAAAATTTCAGTGTCTCTAAATTGCAAGACTTTTGAAAAAAATAATCCCAAGGCCATTGGATATTGCTGTGTGTGATAGAAAATTCTTCTTTTCCACTTCCAAGTTTCTAATTATTTCCATTCCTTCTGATTCTAGAATAGATTTGTTTCCTTTTCTTTAGACCCTTATGTGATTTACATATTCTTTCCATGTAATGTAATGCAGACAGAATCTCCCCCAAAGATTTCACATGGAGTTATATTTGTTGGTTTTCCTAATTACTCCCTACACAATCCACCCCGGAAATTGTCCCAGCCGACCATCCATGAATCTTTTCCAATAATTTTTCCATTTAGAAATCTTCATCTATTGTTATAATTCTAGATGAATTTTCTTGTGCTACTTCCAAACACATTTTCTAAGTTGATGCTTAAAAGGTGGTTTAAATATTTCAGATCCCATAGGAAATCTATTATATAAATTTAGAGAATATTTATAAAGCATATCTTTGAAGGATACCTGCTTTGAAGAAATATTTGGATGATAGAATCACAAAATAAGTTAGAGTTCTATCTTTCTACTATTACAGGTAGCCAATTATATTGTTGTTAAAGTGGGAAATATGCATATGGGTAAGAAATGATTAATAATATATTTTATACTGTTATAAAGTCACATAGAAAGACCTCATTTTAAAGTTTGTATTTCATTGTCATTGGTATACATTTCAATTTTGCTTAGCTAACAAATTGAAAAAAAAAAGAAAGTCTTTTTTTTAATTGCTCACATTGCCATGTTTGGAATATGAAAAATCAAGCTGTGTTCTCTCTGCTTCAGTATCACCTCAAGTAATAAAGTTTCTGCAATTACCACTTTACTGACAGTTTGGTTGATGATGTGCAAGGCAGAATGGATTCCGGCTTACTGTTCCATAGCTGTGATATCATAGTGTAGCTAAAATAACTGTAAATTTTAAAAGAAAGTGGTCAAATATATCTCAAAGACACCCAGGGAGGTAATAGGCTGACTAAAAAGGTGATCTCTTTTACATAGTTAACTTTCCTGAGTACATCCAGATCATCCTTGCAACGCATAGATAATAACATTCTATTCATAACAAACGGAGCTTGAATTTTTTGAATTCTAAAAACTGTGCAAATCTTTATAACCTCCAAAAAAAAACTGGCTTGAATAATCCAAAGAGGACTGTTACGCAAAGAAGAGCCATGATGAATTTGAATTGTCTTGCGGAGGAACTGCCTGACAGTGATGAGTTCTGTATGTTGTTTGGGAGGTTTGTTTATATTAAAGAGCAACATTTTATGGATGCATTGTAATCCAAGAAGGACATGTGGCAACAACTTATCTTTATTATTATTGTATTTCTTACAAAATTGAGAGTACACTAGAAAAAATATCTAAAATTAAGCAGACTCTGTGGGAAAAGTAGATATGTACTCAGAAATGGAGCAATGTGGCACATCCTGAGCCACTTAGATTTGGTAAGATCTTTCTAGCAGGACAGCTAGTATATTTCCTCTCTTAAAGACAGATAAACAAATTCAAGTTAGAAAGCTATGAAAAGTATTTAAAAATTGACCTTTCCCTGTGCTGTGTTAACCTACATTATAACTTACATTATAAGAACTCTCTTTTATAATCTATTCCAAAGTATTCATTCTAGAATCCAGTTCATTATTTCTTTTTGTTTAGCACTTTCTGATGTCTATTGAATGAAAGCTTTTAGATCAATGCTATGCCCAACATCCCAGCATATAAATCTCAGGATGTTAAGACTTAGATTTGAAGCTTAATTTTCAGCAAAATAAATACTTGTACTGCTTTGTCCACTTCGAAAGTTCAAACTGCAAATAATTTTTTTTGGGGTCCAGTCGTGGGGCCTGAACTCTGGGCCTGGGTACTGTCCATCAGCTCTTTAGCTCAAGGCTAGCACTATACCACTTGAGCCACAGCGCCACTTCCAGCTTTTTTTTTCCTGCTTATGTGGTGCTGAGGAATCAAACCCAGGGCCTCAAGCATGCAAAGTAAGCGCTCTACCACTGAGCCACCTTCCCATCCCTGCAAATAAAATTTTAACGTAAGAATTTCTTCTTTCTGATCTCCAGTATGTATTTCATGTAGATATTTTGGAAGGAATTATAAATAGAAGTTTCATGTTTATTTTTTTCTTTTCTAAGAACGAGGTTTGGATATGTGCAAGTATAACATGCTTTGATACATGACATTTTTTGAAAATTATTAATATAAGTGGGAAAGTTCTTTACATCTATATCCAAAATTCTTAATGGTATTGAAACAAGTCTTTAGAGAAAGACATTTTTTAATTTGATCTCCCATTTTACAGAAGTATTCTTACAACACTTCTATCTCCTGTCATTTAACAATTGCTTGATGGTAGTGCTGTATATTATCTGGTTACTCAGCTGACAAGGTATTTTTTTCAATACTTAATTATGTTATGAAGCAGGGTTTTGTGCAGCTTTTTCTAATAGCTATAAAGTTTTTAAAGCTTCTTTTATATTACAATAGGCAATACCTGGATGAATAATGAATTAGACTCATCTTTCTTATGTGAAAGGTCAAACCACACCACTTGAATATTTTTATTGTCTATGAATATTTTCATTTAAGAATTTATTCCAAAGGATTTTTAAATTTTCTCATTATGTCTTAACAACATGATATCATAGACTACTTTATTACTTCTACATTTAATACAGGATACAATTGTATCATCATGACCAAGGCACACTCAATTTGTCTGTCTAAAAAGTTCCCACAGGAGGAATCCTATGTAAATTATTGTCTATATGAAGGTTTCTGATTTTCATCTAATAACAACAATACTAAACCAACATTACAGTTCAGGCATTTGAGCATCAGTTTCAGATGTTCACATCTGATTTAAGAACCCTGAAGCAAGATTTATCAGTGTCAAAAATGCTAAAAATCCTAACTTTACTGCTGAAATCACTTTAGAATGGCATTAACATTTTGATATCTTAACCTACTTTGAATCTTCTGAACATCTTGTCTATTTTTTATTAGTAGATTTTGATGATTTTTAAATTTTTGCAAAAGTTCTTTATGTTATCCTAAAGTCATATATTTACCATGAGGAAGCAAGCATCTTTTATGAGCTTAAGTTGCTCATAAAATTAATTTTCTCAGGTTGAAAGATTTTAAAGCTCTTATTTGAAAAGCCTAACCTAGCATTCTGAAAACACTGCATTAGTGTTTGGCAATAATAAAAATAGATACATCATAGCATAATACATTTAATTTGATGTAAGCATAGCATGAGAGGAAAGTATTGTTTGCATAGTCAACTAGATGTTTTTTATACTCAAACATAGAGCCATGGAAACTTTCTTTCAGGGACCAATTGTTCCAAGAAATTGGTATTACCTTGAAGATGTTACTCTTGGAAAATTCTTCAGGTACGTTTCTTGCCAGTACCAGATCTGAATATTGCGTGTATTCTGGAAACATATGGGTACTTAACATTCAACAGATGAATTCACTGTTCGTGTTGTTACTTTTAAATATACAGCTTGCTAAACAAATAAATTTAAATTTGAGATTGTACTCTAATAATATAAAAGAAATGCCACAAACACTATAGCTAATAAGATACATCCTAGATTCATAAACAATCAAATACATTAAATAATAAAATTATACAATATCTAATTTAATCTTTGGTGATTCAGAAAGCACTTTAAGTTCTTATGGCTTCCCAGAGTTCAAATTAGGTACTTTATAATTTTTATTGTATTGGTAAAACATAGACATACTCAGTAACAGACATTTCCAGTAGACATTTCCATTGGTTTTGTAAACCAATTTTAATCTATTTTCCCTTAACATCGAGATATTATAGCTATAGATAGATAGATTCCATAGACAGATGGATAAGCTAGATATTTGTAGTGAGGTATACTTCTATGGATAGATATACTTCTGTAGACAGAAATATAAACTAGATATTTGTAGTGAGGCTCCAAGTTTCTAAAATTGTCCTCCTCCATTTTGACCCCAGTTTACATTTCAAAAAAATCCTGTCTCCCAACTTCACGGTATTGTTCTTATCTATTTTTTCTTTTCATTCTCTGAATTTCAATAGTCATCAAAACTTACGCCTTCTACCACTCAAGTAGACTTGTGTCTATCTTTTTAACTACATTTTCCAAGCTCATGAAAACCTACTTTGACGAGTTATAGTAAAGTTGACTCTCTTGCATGTCTATGACTTGTCAGACAATTAGTCTAAACCCTGAGAATTATTATGATATTTAAATCTTTTTAAAATCCTGAATTACATTCACATTGAGAGATGACTTTATCAAAAGTTACATAAATTTGGTAACTTACTTAATTTCATAGAATAAGAATTGAAGCCGGGTACCGGTGGCTCACGCCTGTAATCCTAGCTGAGATCTGAGATCTGAGGCTGAGATCTGAGGACAGCGGTTCAAAGCCAGCCTGGGCAGGAGAGTACGTGAGACACTTATCTCCAATTAACCACCAGAAAACAAGAAGTGAAGCTGTGGCTCAAGTGGTAGAGTGCTAGCCTTGAGCTGAAGAGCTGAGGGACAGCACCCAGGCCCAGAGTTCAAGGCTCATGACTGACAAAAAAAAAAAAAAAAGATGAAGAATTGAAGCCTGCTGTTAATTTCTTCACTCAACTGTAACTAGGCCAAGTTATAGCCTTCTCTGTCACAGTAACATTTTATCCTTCAACATGTTCTAACTGCCCTTTCGTAAAATCTTCCTTTTTTTCTGAACTTTCACTCTCTATTTCTGAGATACACATAGGATACATTTTCCAAATGTAGAAAAGGTCAAGAACTTAAATGTCATTGTAAGAACAGTGCTCTGGTTAGATCTAAATCCTTAATAATAAACATATAGTAGCTGTTCAATGATTATATGTTAATTGAATGAGAAAATCCATAGTCTTTCTTGATTCCAATCATGACTCAAGAGAAGTGACAAGTTACCATGCTTCTTCTTAACTCATGTGGACAAATTTGCTACGATTACAAATCTTGAACTCACTTTGGCTAAAGTTCCCAAAACACTTCTTTTATTGGAGCTAGTGTTGAAATGGATTTGTCTTTCCTTCTTCATTGGTCCTTTCAAGTTATTTTTTCTATCCTCTTCCCTAGCTTCCCTCCTTGTTACCACTATCTCATATTCAGACCATTTCTGCACTCTTACTTTCTGGTTCTCTTTTCCTTGGCTTGGGCCTTGTGTTCATTTCATAGAAATTTGTCCTGCTCCTAAATTCTTGGATCCCTAAATCTACTGCAGATATTCAGTTATATATCTTTACTAGAAACAAAAACCTTCCCTAATTTCAGTTATCTCTCTCCCTCTTTCTCTCTCTTTCATTCCTATTCCTGTTTTTCAGTTTATTTCCTCTATAACAAAAAGTAGAATCTTGAAATGTCTAATCAATTTATTCAACTAAATTTTCAGTATCTCACTCCATTGTTTCTCTCATTGTTACCCTTACCAAATTTCATGGTGTCTACAGAAGGTAAATTAATAAAGAAAATTTGGTTTACAAACATGGCTGAATATTACTTTTCCATACTAAAGTATTTGATCTTGCCATTTGCAGTAACATAAATGGAAATGGAGAACAAAGTGAAATAAGCTATGTTCAGGAATACAAATAACACATGTTCCCATGCTTTTTGGAAGCTTAAAAATTTTTAATTTTACAAAAAGTAGGATAATGGTCCCTAGAAATTAGGAAGTAAGGTAGGCAGTGGAAAGAAGCTACTTAATAGGTACTAAAGTTAGCCGGGTGGCGGTGGCTCAGGCCTCTAATCCTAGCTCTTGAGTAGTTGGCTGAGATCTGAGGATTGTGGTTCAAAGCCAGCCCAGGCAGGAAGCTCTGTGAGACTCTTATCTCCAATAAACCACTAGAAAACCGGAAGTGGCACTGTGGCTCAAGCGGTAGAGCGCAGGGTTATCACCCAAGCCCAGAGTTCAAGACCCACAACCGACAAAAAAAAAAGGTACTAAAGTATAGTTAGACAGGAAGAATTAGTTCTGTCTTCTGTCATACTATAGCAAGTATAGTAAATAAACTATATATATTATTTTATTATATATGCATATATGTATGATTTATCTTTGCAAGTACTCCTAATTTTCTGCCTTAAATGTTGGATCTACCATGATTTTGTTGATTCTAAAACTATTCTGTGAAAGTAGATTGATTTGTCAAATATTTAAAGCAAACCAAGTTAGATATGTTTCTTTGCCTTTGGGAATGCTCGGGCTTTTATTATGCAAATATGCACTGTAGATTCTTAAGAATGAGATAGAAAGTATTATGTGAATCCATTAAAATTAAATCTGGCACCCTAGTTTGGCATGAGTGTTTTCCAAGACTTGTTATGATGAGCAGTGGGAACAGATGTCCATTTTTATGGGTGAATATCTCCAAGTAGGACTGTTTTGTCACTGTCAGTTTTTGTTTTGTGTCAGTGAGGGTATTGATGTCTATTCTTTATCTGATATGTGATATGTAACCTCAATATTGTATTTTATACTTTTGATATTGATCCTATTTTCTATATTTACACCACCATGTTGGAAATAGATCAAGGTATATTGTTCCTTCAGTAACTGCGATTGTCAGTGCCTCGTTCACTGTTCATTGAATATTTGTTAGAGGAAAACACTAGGACGTATACTAATATATATTTATATGTATGTATATATTATATAAAACCACAGGAAGCTCAGACATCCATGGAACATGACTTAACATTATATTTTTCATATTCCAAGGCTATGTAGAAAATCAAATGACATATTTAGTGCTGGAATGATACCAATCTAACGTGTCAATAATCATGCTCATCAGCAGCAATGATTTGGCGACTGTAAATGTAATAATCATCAATAATTGTTGGAAAACTCTACAGTAGAAGTTGTCTCTCATAATATAAATTCTGACAAAAGAAAGGGAAATACTCCCTGGTGAGATAAAGCACTGAAGAACTGAGTTCTAGTCTTTCTCTTTCCATAGGAGGACATTAAGGGTAATAATGCAAATAAAAAAATATCTAGCCCCCTTTGCAAGCTTCACTTTCATGCTTCTCTTTATCCTTGCCCTCTCTTTTTCCTTATTTACATGGCACATGACATTCTCTTGCATGTACAAGGACACTTGCAGTCCCTGGACTGAGCAGCTCTAAGCCATCAGTGGGGGAGCTGCACTGTGCCTCAGTTATTGACAGGAAGCAGTGCTTCTGACAGAGCTGATTCACACTGATGGAGCAGACTAGCTGAACACTGGAAGGAGGACTTTGCAACAGCTCTGAGGCCAAACAAAGTCCACAGGCCATATGCCTGGCTCCTCTGTCATAAACAGATGACTGAGTGTGCACATTCCCAGGTGTAATGTCACTGGGACCTCATTTGCAAACATATAAACGAATGACATTCAATTATGTTCAGAGGCAATGTTGTCAAAACCACCAAGGAAACAATTTACTGCTCTTGCACAGTATGTGATTCCGAGTGCATTAGCAAGTTTTCATCGCTTAGTTGTTCACTATGCTTCTGAAGAGGCACTTTTGCAGCCTGTTGTAGAAGCACATGCATCCACTTCTACAGCTTGTATAGATGTAGATTATTATGCAATTAGCTCAAGTGAAAAAATATCTAAAAACTTTAGGTCCTATGAGGGTTCATTTTTACTAAATGGTACCATATTTGCAATGGTAGAAAAAAAATCCCTGAATGATAAAAGATGTATCCATAGGAGAAGCAGTCACATTTTAACTTCACAAAAAGCTTCATAATGCCCTTATAATGTTTTTGAAACAAAATGCTGGAGAAAGTAAACAGCTCATTTTTTAGATTCTTTTATTGACACTATTACCACGGCTAATAGGAAGCACCCTGAGAATTGATTCAGGGAGGTAAATTATAGCTTTACATGGTATATAACAACAAGAATGATTGTTTTTTGCATGGCCACTGTTTTACAGAGAGTATGAACATTAATTATGCCTTCTGAGTATTATAGTAAATGAACTAGAAGTACAGTGAGCATCCACAAAAGAATATTATGATCAGTTATCATTTTTTATTTCAAGGAATTCCAAAATGAGATTCAAAGAAGTTCAAGCATTTTTGCAAGGCCATATCCAGTAAAAAAAAAAAAAAAAAAAAAAAAGATGTCAGTGAGTAGTAGAGAGTTTTCTCCTGCATGATGCTGCCCCTGCATCTGATCAGTCGATGGGTCTGTTTTACAGCAGCAACTACTGCAGCTGTTTGAAAGAGAGAACAGTACAGGAGTGGATGTAAATCCTGGTAGCTGTGAACCCTGAAAGATTATAGTGCTGAACTGGCAAAAGACAAATGAAAGAAATTCTGAGTAAAGCAGCAGCTCAGCTAATGGTCATTGGAGAAGTAACTCTTATTTATTAATTGATCATATTATACCCTAATATACAATAAAGGATATTGCACATACTGTGATTCAGCTTTAAACAGAAACAAAATCTTCAGTGGCATGCAACCTATGTAACAGGCAAAGTAAGACAGATGGTAAAAGAATAAAAAAATTGGAAGGGAATCTGTGAGGGAAAAGTATAGTGTTGTTGTTCCTTCATAATAGAATTTCACTTTCTGTAGTTTCAGACACTAATGACAAACTATGGGGTGAAAATATTGTTCCTGTTCTGTCCAGCCAGAGTTAAGAATATTCTCTGTGTTCAGCATACCTTCACTGTTTACCACACCTGCCTAGCAGGAATTGATTATCAGATCCACTGTCATTATATTGCAGTGGTTTGTCAAGAAACATGCATTTTACTTAATAATGATACAAAGTACAAGAAATTCAGTTACACTCAAGACCACATGTGTATAGTATGATAGTAATAATAAAAAATAGAGAAAGTAGAATAAGATATTGAGAGAATAAGTACATTCACATAACCTTTATTTAGCACATTTTATTAGTTACTAAACTAGTGTCTTACTGTGCCTCATTTTAAATTAAAACTTTTCATAGGTATGTATGCAAAAACTATCATTCATATTGTATATGTATATATTTACATATACGCACATTTTATATGTATATACATAGAGAGAGAACAATACAATTTCACATGTCCATTGTGGGTATTAAAATGTACCTTCTGCAGGCAAAATGAAACTGCTGTAAACAGACTGAGGATGGTGGCAGGAAGGAGTATTTTACACCAAGTAGACAGAGAAGGCCTCTCAGGAAATGATCATTGAGCAGACACTTGAAATATAAGGAATGATCTGTCATGCGCACATCCTTGGGAAGCATGTTCCAGTTGATGAGAACAATCATATGACACAGAGAAAGCTTTGCAGGCTATACATAATTTTTCCTCTAAATACAATGTTGGGATTAATTTTTAAACAAGTATCCTTTCTAATGTTTCACAATATATCCAGAAAGCATCATGCATAGAAACAGGGGGACTAGAGAAGTCTCATTGAATTTTATGAGAGGGTCTTTAGAATTTTGATGGGAATATCCAACATAGTCAGTAGCCAGTATGGGGTATTTTTGGAAACAAAGGATTCTTTTTGTGGTTTGAATGGAATGACCAAGAATTTTTTTGAAGAAGTAAGGGTAAAATGAGAAATCAAAGTTGCCTTCTCTATTTGGAATTGAATACATGAAGAGACAAAAACAATGAGCATATTTTATGCAGTGAAGTAGGGGGGGATGTTAGTGACTAGATAAATCATGCAAGCTCATGTAATAGGGAACACGAGCTAGGATTGTGTGTCTGATGCCCTGTACTGACAGGGTGACACATTGATGCTTGATGCAAACAGAAGCAGATTTGTAACTTAGTCTCATGTTTTAGAGCAGAACCCAATGCTTCAGGTACTCATTATCTGTAAAGTGATAGTTAGGTCAGATTGACAGTGTTGAACTTGTTTTAGACGTTATATCCTCTTAAGGACCTAACACTTACTAATTGTCCTCCAGAAAAAATGCATACATATATATGTATATATTCATATAATAGAGTGTAAACAGCCATTTGACTGGTAAATATTATCAGAGATGAAGTGTAATAATTAATATAATATCAAAATAAGCCCCAAATAGCAGTGATGTAACAAAATAATAATTGTCTAAACTGTATGATGCTTGATGTACATTTTGCCCAGGAATGTCCACAAAGATGTGCACTGGAGGTATATGAACTTAGATCTGTGCTCATACATAATGTACGTAGGTATTTACAATGAGGAAAATACATTGAAGTATCTGCACTGGGGTATATACACTGAGGAAAATGTACAGAGATGTGTACAGAGAGGTATGTACACTGTGATATGTGCACTGGGATATATGCACTTTGGTATATGCATGTAGATATGTACATTAAAGTATGTACATTGAGGTATGCGTATTGGAATATGTTCATTGAGGTATGTATACTGAAGTACATACACTGAAATATATGAACTGAATGTATGAATTGAAGAATATTTGAGCTGAAGATATGAAATGAAGAATGTACACTTAAGTATGTCCATTGAGATTTGAACAGTGAGATATGTGCTCTGAGGTGCATACATTGACACACAAAATATTTATGAAGTGAAAATAACATTGTTTTCTGGTAAACATACTTGGCTCAAGCAGGGTGCTTGTGACTCATGCCTGCAATCATAGTTACTCAGGAGGCTGAGAACTGAGGATGGCAGTTCAAAGCCAGCCCTGGCAGGAAAGTCCATGAGACTCTTATCTCCAATTAACCCCCAGAAAATCAAAAATCAATCTGTGGCTCAAAATGGTAGAGCACTGGCTTGAACAAAAAAGAGCTCAGGGGTGGCGCCAAGGTCCTGAGTTCAAGTCCCAGGACAGCCAAAAAAAAATGATTAGTTGGATTATTGACATGTATCTTTATGAGTGATTTCTATTGCTAACAATTCATGTGACCAGTTAAACATAACATAGTATAATTGGTTTGTTTTTAGTGTTATAACAAAATCAAGTGCTATATCATCTATCTTTCTCAAGGATAGGGTGAAAATTTTAGGTAGGGATGGTAACAGGATTTTATATTTATATTTTTATATATATAATATATTACGTATATTATGTATATATTACACATATTATATTATATAGTATATAATATATATTATACATACATACATACATGTATGTGTTATGAGAAGGCTTCTGTGTTATGAGAAGGCTTTGAGGTATTCAAGGATTTACTGAAGCAAAAGGAGTATGGTAAGCAAAATATGGGAAATCTCAGATACACAACTGCAAGTTTGGAAACAGGCTTTGTGGAGAGTAATTGAGATAATTTGAAAATATTGTAAGGATTTTCTGGGCTAAATTTATTAGCTTGTCCTGTTAAAAATGAGAGGATCTTTAAATGACTATTGAGACAAAGTATTTCCAATGTACTTCCATTTAGGAAATGGTTCATAGTTGAAGAAAGTTAGCAAGAGCTATATGTTTCAGTTTTACTATATAATTGAGGTTTAGTGTTTTTTTTTCTGAAGTCTTTCCTCAACATTGTAATCTCTGCATAATCTTAAATATCAGTCTTCTTTATTTTGACGTTTGGTGTATTTTCAATGAAAATATAATTTGCTTCTGATTCTTTTATACTGAAATAATCCAAAAGATTTATTGAAAGAATTTTTTGATGTCAGAAAGGTACATTATTTTCTTATACTATGTTGAAGGTTATATTCCTTTAGTAAAGAAAATATGTCTTGTTAAAAAATAAATTCAAATGTTCATTTTGGTTGGAATATTGATAGATAGACATGCATATGTATGTATATATGTCTATGTATATACACATATACTTAAATATCTATATTATATATGCATCTATAACTATATTTTGTCTACTGTTATCTTGGTCATAACAATGAGTATGCTTGTGCAGGGATAAATTGGGTTATTAAAAGTTCTTCATATCAATTCAATTCAATGAAAATTTTTGTGAAACATGCAAATTTATATAAATGACAGCAGTGACTATGATACAGAAAAGTGATGAATTCTGTATCATCCAGGAGTTTCTATCCTAGTGATAGAGGTGTATATTATTTAAAAATTAAAATTTTAGCCTTAAAGAAATACTATGTAAGAAGAACAAGCAGTATGTTGCATGTATGGTGCAATAATTTGAATAACTTGAATCTGAAGAACTTGAGGTGGAATTTAAGTCAGCTTTACTAAAATTTCAAGGACGGATAGAAATGCAACCGGTAGAGAATTGAGGGAAATGTGTCACTGTCTAAAAAGAGCTACTTGAATACACCATTGTCATTTATAACTTCTTAAGTGGCAAAGCCACAAATTACCACAGTTTTGATGCCAAACTAAAAGTCTGTCTTATCTAAGAGGTAATGTGGAAATGTCCTGGGGGGAGATCCAGCATAGGCTTTAGAGAGAGAGAGTGAGAGAGTGCTGAAGTGTGTGTAAAGCAGGGAGTGAGGAGGGAGCCTGGGATCGGCAAGATCCAGTCTATGACTCCTTCCATTCTAACAAAGGCCAACCAAACATGAATTTCAAGAGGAAAAAAAGTTAAGAAAGAAACTAAAAGGAGTCAGTTATGATTCCTGCCTGTGTGTTTATTAGTTATCAGTCAAACTGACTTTAACAAATGCGAGAAATTTGTTCTCTTCCTCTGGAATAGTCCAGGAGTAAAAGCCCAGGGCAAAGAAGTGACTGACTCACAAGCATATGTAGGGCCTTGGGAATTGAAAGCTGGTTCTAAGTCAGCTGAGTCTCTGGAAGAGGGAATGAGGAAGTTGAACATTAGCCTCTCCCTTCCACAGTAGCAAACCGGGAGTTGTGTTCCTCATACCCATTCACATTCCAAGAAGATGTTCACTCACTCACCATGTAACCCAGCATAGCTCAAAGCCCAGGAGTTTCCCCCTGCCTTTTTGTTTTTAAAGAAAAAGTACTGTTGCAAGTTCTTTTTGATAATATTCATGAAGTACCTTATAGGCCCCGTGAATGAGGACGGGCTGAGTAGAGAACAAGGGTACAAATAGGAGTGAGTCAATTACTATTTTGAGTGGAAAACTATGAGGCTCAAACTGCTATAAGGTTTACAGTGTAGACCAGCACTACAGCACAGGCAGAGATACATATGGATCACATGGATCCATAAGTATATGTGTCTGTAGGTACACACACACACACGCACACACACACACACACACACACACACACACGCACACACACACCAACCCATTTTCCACCCCTGATATGCTGAGTTCTAAAATTGAGTATCACACACACACACACACACACACACACATACACACACACATCAACCCATTTTCCACCCCTGATATGCTGAGTTCTAAAATTGAGTATGCATTAGTGTATTGATTGTTACACACACACACATTATATATTTCATGAGGGCAGAAATTTCTTCATTGGTTTAACACACTGAATTCTCAATTTCTAGAGAAATACGTGATACTTTGAGACTCAGATATACATGTGTGTTTTTTAAATGTCAGAACAAATTAAACATGTTTCAGGACAAAATCATATAATTACTTGTTAATACATTTTATTGTATTTGCTGGTTTTTATTTCTTCTTCCTTCATCTGCTAGAATAAGTTGCAAAGGTTATGAGTTTCTTTTTGAATTATCCAGGAAAGAAAAAGAAATAAGAAAGAATGGAATTAACAAAGATATGCTTGTCTGGTATCCAGTTAATTCTTTAATTTTATATCTCCTGCATCTTTATGTTTAATTATAAACTCAGGATAGCTGTGAAAATCAAGTGAGAGAGCTTCTGGTTTCAGAGATACTTTTACAAATA
Organism: Dipodomys ordii; assembly: GCF_000151885.1. Lineage (NCBI taxonomy): Eukaryota > Metazoa > Chordata > Mammalia > Rodentia > Heteromyidae > Dipodomys > Dipodomys ordii. Next base: position 5,225,159 of record NW_012267255.1, on the reverse strand, counting down.
TAAATTGTAATAAATGTTATTTTTGAATACTTTATAAAAAATAGAATTTCAGGATCGTTTAAGAAGCTATTCTAAACCAAATAAATCTAAAATTTAAATTTTGTAAGAGCTTAAATGAATACATTTTCTTTTCAGGAGTTATCATTAGCTAAATAAGCAGAGAATAAGGGACAGGGTGAAACTTGAGTGGAACAGAACTATAATCCAGTAGCTTTCCTTCACTTTGAGCTTTAGAAACAATCCTCACTGGCTACTTTGAGAAGAACAATTTAAAAATTGAGATACTTATAAACAGAGGTAAGAAAAAAAAGTCATCTTTAGAAGGATCAACATATCCTAAAGGATTTCTTTCTGCTGAATGGATAAGTTATTGACATTGTGATGGCATTCATAGATGGCCTTAGAAAAAAATGATAAAGCATCAATAAGCTCAAGACAATTCTATAATTTGATTTTTTTAAAGAACAGAATGATATAAAAACAATCAAGGGACTTGGAAACCACAAAACTAATGTTTGGAAAATGAATCTAGAGTTGACATCTTCAAAAACACAAAGAAGACTGCCACTCACAAAGAACCTACTCACTTCCCAGGGACTCAGATCTAGGAAATGGCACTAAAGAGATAAAAAAAAACACCTTATGTCTTCCTGACTACAAAATGAATATATTTTTATCTGCTTAAGTACACAGCTTTCAATATACCAAGAGAGACTATTTAAGGAACGGAAGGGGAGATCCTATGTTAAAAAGATGCAGATATTCTGCTCTCGAATTAAAGACATTATATTGTAGATAAATATTCAATATTAGAATGTTGCTCGACAGACTTATTCCCTTGCCTAGTTTAAAGTTAAATACATTTACAGATCCATGAATAGCATGTAGATGTTTCAGCTTTTCACTTCTATTTTATCCTCATGGTAACCCTGAAAAGGAAGTAGTGAGTCTTTCATCATTTTTAGGTTAAATGGGTTGTCTTGTGTTCTACAGGTTGTTTTAAACTACTGCTGAGCTATCGGTAGTCATTGTTACTCTGCTACTTGAGTATTTCATTACATAAGAATTCAGAATTTTCAAGTTATTTTTGCTATTAATAATGGAAACATGAAAGATAATGAGTTGTTAGCCAGATCTACTGAATGGAGTTAATTTAATTTCTTATCATTATTGTAAAGGTGATGAGGGATTATAGTTAAATGAGGTAATGAGCACATTTCCTTTTGAACAGTGTCACTTCTTCCCTTACTTTCTCTCAGTTTTCCCTCCCCAAATCTCTCCCCCACAAGTTGTACAGTTCATTTTCAACATAGTATCCAGAGAGTATCACTATTACATTTATATACTGTTTGTCCTGCTATTTCTGTGCTCCTTGTCACCTGCCCCAAAACAGATCCACATACAAGAAAAAAGGCACAGAAAGCAAAAAGTGACAAAAGAGAAAAACTAAATAAATAAAAACAAGAATCAAAAGAACATAAAACCTCTTGTTTCCATTTCTTTAGGTTCATTTTGGTCAATATCATTGTATATGATCATATGTCCCTAGCTATGGAACCTTTGTGATTCTCTCCTAATCATACCCTCCTTTGGCTTTACTGTGTGAATGCCTAGAGTCCTGTATAATTGTAATATTCATTTTAATGCTACAGATCATAGTAACCTTTTCAAAATACTATCCTCTTCATGTGAGATTGTAGTAGTGAGATCAGCCACTTTAGTAGAGCATAGTTTCTCCCTAATCCTGTTACATACTGAAGAAAACCTCAGGAGCAGGTAGAGGAGTGACCTTGAGATTATAAAGACTGAAATGTATCTAGGATTACCTTTCTTAGAATTTGTGGAGAACTCAAAATTCAGATGGGATATATTCTCTGGTGTCAGAAAATAAAATAAGGCAAAAAGCAAAAAACCCTGAAAAAGACCAGAAAACAAAAAGTTGGAGCAGGCATAGATGGGACACTTCACTCACTCTAGGTTAAGAAACCCCAGTCTGGGAATAGGGGATTGAATCCACATACTGGCTTTGGAACATAGTGAGAACTGAGAGACTAATAGATGACAGAGTGCTATAGATGAATTCACAATGAGTCACGAAGGAAAAGGAGACTGAGAGTAAGGGCGTAGAAGAACCTGGGCCAGAAATATGATATTCTTTCAGTAGCACAGCTTGGATAACGATTCATATCCCTTGGCTCCCCATTTCTTCTGGAGACTTTACCTGGGCTATTTCATTTACCTGAATACCTAAAATAAAAATTCAGAAGAATAGCACAAAAAGTACATAATACAATACAAAAGTAAGTAAGGAAACATTAAATACACTTTAGTTCTCTCTGAATTTAAAAGAGAAAAATACCTATAGAAATCTCTCAGTTACAAAGGCAAGGAAGATCTGTTCTCAGCATGGTTAATGAAGTTCTATCTAGAAATAGATAATGCTACACATGTGTACATATTTTTGTATGAATGCACACTCTAATGTTATTTGCAGCTGGATAATACACTATTCATCAGCCATTTGTCCTATTAAAATAATTTATTTGACAAAATCATTACTAATAGACTCGGGTTTTCTCAAGGGAAGGGGTGGAAAATAGAGTTTTTTTTTCTGAAAAACTAAAGGAACATATTCTCAACCAATAGTGTGTATAATTTCCAAATAAACTATGGAGATTTAAAAACCTGGTCAAAACCAAAATGGTGTCATATATTTTGTATAATCAATCATTATACCCACATATGCACAATAATCAAAATTAGAACTCAGAGCTTAAGATAAAGTCTACTATTTCATTTTACATCTTTACCATGGTATCTCTGTAAGCACAAATAACGTTCTAACCTATCCTGAGATGAAGTGCAGGCTACCTTGTAGCTAACTGTTTGACTAGTTCCTTGAGTCACTTCAGCAAAATCTGGGTGTTTGGAGAAGAATATTTGTTTTTGTTCTTGTTCTTGTGTCAAAGTTTCTCAATTATTGTAACTAAGCTCTACAGTCCATTTTCTTTGTGTAATTTTTATTATAAAGAAATAAAATAAGAAAGGAGGGAGAAAGAGAAAGAAAGGGAACTAAACATCTACATGGGTCATTTCAAGAATCCACCAAGGTATTAATAAAATAATGCAGTAGTATAGGCATGACTCAAGTGGTAGAATGTAATGTCTCTTAAGATCAAGTCCCTGAATTGAAACTCCATACTGCAAATATCTTGATACATTCAATTACTAACATAAATAAAAATCAAGTCCTTCTGGTTGTAATACAAAGGCATTTGCACCTTTTTGTGTAGTCTCACAAATCAAATTCTATATAATGTTATTGACAAATTAATAGCTCATTGATTTATCAGTTGAGAATATATGTCATATTTCTTGACCCAGGCTTCAACTATGCTTCAAGGACAACTGTATGCTGTATGTCTACTTTGTGAAACTATCACCAAGAAGACATTTCCATAAAGAAAATGTGTGGCAGATTAGGTCATTCATTCCTCAGACTCTTTGCTTATCTAAAAGTCTACTCACAAGCACTCATGTTTAACAGTTTCACAAGCTAGTCTCACTGTAGGTCCTGTCTAGGTGGGGCAAAAGAAAGTGTTTGACAATCTTTCAAGAAATAGTAAGGTATGCAGGGAACTATGTGTTGAGAATGGGTGGCGGGGAGGAAAAAAGAGAGGGAGAGAAAGAGAAAGAAAGAGACAGAAAGACAGAGGACAGACAGAGTAAGTGTGAAAGACAAGACTTTTATTATATATGTTACACTGTCTTTATAAGTTTGGGAGGGAAGAACAAAGTATAATTCAGTGAAATTCTAGAGTTACTGATGTATTAATGAATATGTAGGAAGCAAAAAAAATAATAAGTTCAAAAGTTAGATTTTTCCAGCAAAGCAGCAAGGTAGTAGTAGTCTGGGATATGATAAATTAGCTATTTAAATGAGATATTATGAACATAAATTACTTACATTATGCAATTACTTTTATAACTGTTGACTCTATTCCACAATTTTATGGCCAATTGTTCTTTGTAAACATTATTTTTTGCAAAACCACAATATAAAAGTGTTCCGACAGTAAAAATTGGCCTTTGTAATAATGATGAATAATGTAGAAATAATTTTCCCTCTAGAATTTATTCTGAACCTTGGGCTCATTTACAGTTTTATCAGTGACCCAATATGAAACAGCATTTATTTACTGTTTAGTATACTCCTAAAGCAAGAATAGGAAAATCTTTGCAGTGCTTCAAATTACCAGAGAAAATGCTGTAATTTGCTATTTCAAAATGCAAGCCCAGATTTTTCAAGTTATATTCTGACCTCATTGGTAAGTTTAAGTGCCAGAATGTTATTCTGACTCTGCTGAGTCATAGATACAAATGCAGTTTTGTTTGTTTAAATGCTAATGAAGACTTCTTTTGACATAGTATTGTATTTATTTCATTATCTGAGGAGCTCCTCAGATGTTATAGAAACCAAACGAAAATTTCTCCATGCTTTTGTGAAATAGGTTGCTTTTTCCATTTTCATATTTTGTATAGTCTTGTTTTTGCATGTTTCTTAAAGGCAAATAATATGTGAGAAAACCTGGAAGATCTTGAAAGTATCTGGCTCTAACTGTTAAATATTATATTTGAAAATATTTGAACTATGAAGAATTGTGGACAATAATTTTCCTTTCAGAAAGGAAGACTCACACTTATCCATGTTCACCTTTGATATCCTACCATACGAATGCTAATATAGAGAGACTGACTACCTGAATTCCCAAGTGTCATGAAAATTACAAGTTCATAAAAAAATCAAGGGTTTATAAAATGATTTACATGTTATGGATAAAGTTGTTATTAATTCAGTGTGTGTGTGGGTGTGGGTGTGCATGCACACGATAGTACTGAGACTCAAAATATGGGGCTGGGCACCATTCCTTAGGTTTCTCATTTAAGATTAGTGCTCTAGCACTTGAGCCACAGTTCTACTTCTGGATTTTTGCTAATTAATTGGAATTAAGAGTCTCACAGATATTCCTGCTTGGACTATTTAGAACTATGGATCCTCAGACCTCAGCCTCCAGAGTAGCTAAGATTATATACAGGAGCCACTGATGCTTGGCTTAAAGTTTTGTGGATACGTTGAGCTCTGGTTGACTTGTTACAGTTATTGACAAGTAAGCCAAAATAACGATACATGTTGCTGAAGTAAAATAAGTTGTGTTCTCAAAATGCTCCAAACCATCAAGAAAACCCAAGACAAAATCTGTTTTCCTTTTTTATTTTAACATTAAAGTCTTATGTTTGATTGTAATTTTATCTTATTTCATGGGTATAGAAAGAGTATAAAAAGGATAGTGATACAATATGTATATGCCGGAACCCAATTTTCAAATCTACCAGCCACTTAGATTGAAAAGTCATTTGATTTTCCTGTGCCTAAGTTTCTTCATCATTAATAAGGACAATTTTGCCCATCCCATGGATTTCTATGTGTGTGTGTGTATCCATATATATGGATTATAATATACATATATATGTATATATTATAAAATTGATATATGGATAGATATATATGGATAGATATCTAACAATGTCTTATTGTGTTGCATAGCCTAGGCCAAGCTATAATAAACATAATATTGTCTTGTCAAAATACTTTATCAGTCTTATAATTTATTTAGTTGTGGCTCACAGTAAGTAGCTTAATTTGTTGAAAAAACATTTAAGTTCTGAGATAAAGATAGCTTTGAAATCTTTAGTGATACTTAGTACGTAAGTGGTATAATCAAAGAAACACTTCTATTTCCAGTTTCCAAGCACCAAGCACCAAGAAAATGTGGATGTATGCTGAACAGACTTCTTTTGTTGAGAACTACCTCTAATAAGGAAGTGATACATCTTTGAAAATATTGATTAACCAAAGTCAAATCATAGACAGGCTTAAAATTTATAATTTGATAGTTTTAATATTATAATATTAGGAAGCTAAAAATCTCAACCTTTGTAAAGATGAAGGTAAATAATATTTTATATTTATTGTTTTTTTATTTTTTTATATTTAAGTAGCTGTATAAAAGGGTTTCAATTCAAAAAATCGGTTTCTGAGTACAATGAATCTTGATCAATGTTTTCCCTAACATTTTCTCTCCCTGAAATATTATAATTGCATGGCATAATTAATACATCCATTAGGACATTTTCTGCATATCCATCTTCTATGACTTCTTAAAAATAACTTTTGTGCTGGTCCCAGAAAGAGTTGATACACTATTTTCTGCTTCTTATCTATAGGTAAGCAAGACTCATTCTTACCAGCAAGATGCTCATAATCACAGTCTTATAGGAGCAGTCAGATGAACATGAAGTTCAGTATAACATGTATGCCATGTTATACTTTCTAAGACTACTATTTGGATTACACAGTGACAAACCTCCTGTGGATTTATGCAAGTAGTAACTAAAAATGATTGTATAAACTGTAAAGATTTATAAACTGTCATATAAACTGTAAAGATTTTCTATGGGCTTCAACTAAACATACTAACAGAAGATTCTGCAACTTTCTTGGACATTTTGGAATGTTTAGAGACCTGTCGGATATACCCAGTTACATTCCTTAATTTGCTAAAGACAAATGAATTCCAAATGGTAGAAGCAGAAACAAAATTGGCTTCTATGTGGAATGGCTTCTGGAAGTCAGATTAGATTGAAAGACAAGAGGATTCTTGAGGAAAGTTACTACAAGTAAAGGCTATGTCCAGTCTAACTGCTCAGACCAATTAATGGGTCTTGCTAGTCAAAGGGCTTCCCTCTAGTGAAACAGAAGACAATGCCTGGCATTCTGTGATGTACCAGACTGCTCTATGCCCCTGATTGTCTATGGAGAAGGATGAAGAGTAGAAAAGGAGTTGAATCACTAAATTTTTTAATGTTCTGGTCTTGAGATATAGATGTTCTCCTATTGACCTGAGAGCACAGAAAAATAAATCAATGGCTAAAAAAGGACCAAAGCAGCATAGACCACATTTGGGTGCAAAGGAAGGCTGGGAGGGCAGCACAGAGAAGCCACTTGTGGGACAAAAATCGGTGGGCCAAATACAAGTACTTCCGCCTTGCCTTCCTAGATAATGTCACTTGTTTGCACTCTCTACCACTAAGAGATTTCAGGAGGGATAACTAAATTGTGTTTTCCATTCTAGCAACCACCAGGAGTGCACCTGCATACAGGAAAGAAAGAAAAGTAAGATCATTAGCTTGCAGTAAGGGAAATATAATGAGGGAGAACTGTAGGTTATTTCCAAGAGGAGAGGCAGGCGTTTTTTCAAAGACGGTTTACACTTTTTGCTGAATTATTTAAGAAGGGATTAGGATTGTGGGAACAGCCCTGGATATACTGTCAAGAGAAAGGGGTAGCCCCAGTAATTGGGCATTCATTCAAAAGGCCAGAGGAGCTCAGAGAGTTGGTGTGTGAATGAGAAAGCTGAAAACAATCTGAAGCACCTCCAGGGTGGCTTTAAGGCATGGCCTGTTACAATCATACTTGATTTTCTCTTAGTCTTTGCAGTGGCCAGTTGAAAAACATTGTAGTTTAAGTAGTCTCAGCTACCCCCTCACCCTCTTTTATATCTAGTGGGTGACATTTAGAATTGACAAGACACCATGCTATTCTGATCTTTTTAATAGGATACCTGATGAAGTTAAGGAGCTTGCAGTTTTGTGGTCACCAAATCCAAAGCTTTTGGGTGAAGAACAGATTTCAATGGTTGCTTCTTGTGGAAGCAGTGGTGCCCAGGGTGACCCTGATGTTTTAGACAATTTTTTCAATATAAAATAGGAAAGATTAAAAATAAAAAAGAAAAGGAAATGTAAATAAAAACTCTTTCAAAAAATAAAAAAAATAAAATAGGAAAGATTGTGAAGAATTAGTAGATGTTTGACAGGCCTGGTAAAAATGAGTTGTTTGTGGAGACAACAGAGGTGGAATAAAGGGATGAGTGAGAGAAGAATGTGTCTGTCCCAGAAGAAAAGAGGGACCAAAGTATTTCAGACAATGAGCAGTGAGAATGTCTGGGTTCAGGAGACACGCCGAAGCCCATAGGGAAAACAGCCTACGTGGGAGGGGTAAAAAATGGCCAGAGTGATGATGACAACAGAATTTTAGTAAGTTTGTAATGGGCTTCTGACAAATTCCAAAATAGCCTTTGGCTATTTAACTTCCTCATTGAGTAAATGTCATAAAACATATTTTTCTAACCAAGACTGTTGCTCTACTTGCAATTAACAAAGTGAAACAGGTTGTGCTTACACAAGATAAGCTTGCTTAATCACTGTGAAGAATCTCTCTGCCATTGTTCAGAAAAAGCAAAAGCAAAGAGTTGATTATGATTTATGTTGCAATAAGGTTTACTAGCCACCTATGACTTATTTATGATTTTAACACCCCAGGAACAATGCACAGTAGAATTTGCTACTATACTTATTTTATAAATGAAAGGTTTATTTGGTCACGAGTATAAGTGGTCTGCAAAGGAACAGCACAAAATGCCTCAGCAGTAAATTCAACACACACACACACACACATCTCATTTTGTACTCTGATGTTTCCTATGATATTCAACCCAGCTTTGTCTTTCATTGTGTCTACTTAATCACTAACATACAAATTTTGAGTACTACTGTTTCTTCACCACAGAGAATAATTATAAAAATTATTTTTAATTCTATCTCTCCTGGTACCTACAGCTTTATTTTTCTATTATTTTTATTTTAAAAACATCACCAAATAGAAAAATATCTCCAAGAATAAAAGGATACCAAGAAAAAAAAACCACCACAAAAGAATTACTCTTACTACTTCCTTCCTTTATTCTTATTTTCCTTTCTTTCTTTCTTTCTTTCTTCTTTCTTTCTTTTTCTTTCTTCTTTCTTTCTTTTTTTTCCTTTCTCTCTCTTAACTACTTCCTTTCTTCTTATTTTCATTTCTCTTTCTTTCTTTCTTTCATTTCCTCCCCACCCCCCTCTCTCTGTCTTTCACACTAATGTGGTTTGAACTCACGACTTCATTCTTCCTAGGCTGAGGTTTTACCACTAAGCCATACCTAGTTATACTCTGGCTATTGTTGAAACATGGTCTCAGTTCCTACCTACAATCCTCCAATTTCAGATTTCCTACCAGAGTTGGGATGACAGACACACACTACCATACCCAGTTCCTTCTTTTTAAAAAAGTGTGGGGGGGGGAGAGGAAAGGGGTTCTCACAGACTTTTCTGCCCAGGATAGCTTGTAGTAGTGATTTTTCTTACTGGAATGGTAGGCATGTGCTACTGTATCTAGCTAGTGATTGAGAAAGCATCTTGTGATTTCTTTGCTTTTGCTTGTATGACCTTGAACCATTGGAACACTAGCCTCCCGATGCTTAGCTCCTGAGTAGTTAAGACTACAAAGCATAAGCAAGCAGCACCTAGTCTTCCATTTTGCTTTTATTAAGGAATTTAAGATAGTAACATCTATATTGTAATGCAATTGTCAAAATGTACACAATTAGCATACATATATTATTAAGTTTTGATTTTCATATGTACCTACCAAATGATCACTATGGTTATAATGATAAATACATCTCTTACCCACAGAAGGTATGATCCCTTATTATTCTCAGCCCTATTCCTTATTGGCGAATATACCTATCTGATTATTTGCACTTTTGGTAATTTACAAAGATAATGCTACCTATTTGTGAAATTTATCTTACTGAATGCTGGATATTTTTATATTTTGGGGGGGGAGGGGTCGGGTCATGGGGCCTGAACTCTGGGCCTGGGCGCTGTCCCTCAGCTCTTCAGCTCAAAGCTAGCGCTCTACCACTTGAGCCACAGTGCCACTTCCGGCTTTTTTCTTTTTGCTTATGTGGTGCTGAGGAATCGAACCCAGGACCTCATGCATGCAAAGCAAGCACTCTACCACTGAGCCACCTTCCCAGCCCCTATTTTTATATTTTCTATAAATATTCTTGAACTCCTTTCTTGGATACAGTTAGGTTACATAAATATTACTTTAAAGCTTTGTTCTATAAGAACAGAGCAACATTTAGTTTAAAGCTAATTTCCCTCTCTCTATTTAGAAGAAAATAATCTGAGCAACTGCTTAACCTTGTGTGTGTCATGGGGTTTTCCATTCTGGCTGATGAAGCAACACTATTCCTAGCCCTTTATGAACTCTGAAGACTTCAATTGTAGTTTTTCAGTAAGTGGGGGGAGAATTATTTGCTGAATTATTTAAGGAGAGAGTAGGACTATCAACAGAAAGGGGCAACCCAAATTTCAGGGGACAACAGTCTACTTATCACATTGCTTAGTCTTCTATGGTTTTTGGCCTTTTGTTTTTGTGCTGGTCCTGGGACTTGAATGGGCTTATGCATGGTCACTTAGCTTTTGGCCCAAGGCTCTGCCACTTGAGCCACAGCTCCACTTGGCTTTTGGTGGTAAATTGGATATAAGAGACATATGGACTTCTTCTGGTTCCTTTAAATGCCCCAGAGGGTGTTTTTTTGGTCTTCCTTCTTTCTTTTTGGTCCTTTATTTTTTCTTGGATCTTAACACCCATGTAAGTTATGCTTCCAACCTTACATGGTTTGAAAGCTTGCCCAGAGATATGACCACTGTTGAACTACCACAAACGTATAAATGAGTATTTCAATGCCACAAACTTTCCTGTTGCCTGTGGAGTCTCTGCTGAAAAGAATCAAGATTTGAGCTCCAGAATAAGACAAATGTGAGCATGTTGTTTGCCAGGACACTGTGGGGTTATATTGATGTGTAACAAGTTGATTCAGAACACTAGAATTTCATTCTATTCTGCTCTGATTGATTTTTTTTCTTTTGTAAAGGCAATTAACTAGTCCCAGGAAGGATCCTTCAGTTATATAAAATTTTGTTTCATGGATGTCATGGCTCCATTCATATTTTTGTCTTGTTCTTCCAATTTGGTGTATACAACTTTTTTCAGAACTCTTGTATTTGGAATGTTGGAAGGGCCCAAACTTTGAAATAGTGACTTGGTTTCACTGTTTGTTCTTTTTTGTTTGTTTTTGTTTGTCTTTTTTTTAACTAAAGCTATATAAAGCTTGTGGATTAAACAGAATAAATTTTTAAATTGAAAATTGAAAAAAAAAAGGGTTCTTGGGCTTTTTTTGCCAGGTTTTTTTTTAAGCATGATCTTTAGATCTCAGCTTCTTGTTATTACAAGATTACAAGGATGCCCCTGGTTATACTTTTTTCAATTTCTGTTTCCAATTTATCTGTTATACCTTTTCTAATTTCTCAGAATTATAATGCCCTAACTTTGTCTAGAGGCATCCTCTTTCTCTATCATCACTAATATTCTCATCTGTTTTTAAAACAACACCTTAACAATTAAGATTACAAACATTATATCTGTGGTTAGTTTGTTTTCTGAGTTAGGGAATCACATATCCAGGGATATGATACATTTTTCCAACCAAAGACACTCAAATCTGAAATAAAATGCTTTTCATCCTCATTCCTTTTCCCTTTATCATCAGACATGTTCATTTTTTTAATCTCCTTAATTGGTACCAGCTTTACCTATCTTTTCTCTTCTTTTTCTTTATTATTCTAATTTTTGTTGACATTATGCTAGAGACATGTTTATATTCTCTCATGTTTCCTCCATCAAGCTGCAAGCTCTATGAGGATCAGGGTTTTAATCTACTTTGGATAAATAAAAATGGTTGCTTAACACAGAGGAGATATTTTTTAAAATTTGCGTTTTGTTTTATTTTTGATTTGTTTTCATTTTTTTTATTAAAATGGCTACTCTTCCTTGCAGTATGAAGAGTAAATCCAAGCCTTCAGACATACTAGACAGTCAGTCTGTGACTGAACCACAGTCTAGCCTTTTAATTGATACACAGCCAGTACTTGTCAGAACAACACATCCTAAAATAGATTTCAGCAAGTATTTGTGTAATGAATGAAGGGTTTCTTAATGTGAACTGAATAAGCAGAAATAATTCATTAAGACCTGTAATTTAGATTTAAAAGACTTGGACTGTTTACAAGTGAATTTTAATTAAGTAAGTACAGCAGCTCCTCGGGGAGGTAAAATGTTAGGTTTGGAGCATACTGCCCTTTCAGAGTGGTCTTGTTAGGCTTGGAGCATACTGCCTTTCGGAGTGGTCTTGTTAGGTTTGGAGCATACTGCCCTTTCTGAGTGGTCTTGTTAGGTTTGGAGCATACTGCCCTTTCGGAGTGGTCTTGTTTTTCTGATCATAAGGGAAGGCAAAAATATGAGACAATATCCAGGCTGAGGCTGACCAGGATAAATAGAGGCCTTACTCCTTGGCAATTTTTATTTATACTAGATCTGATCAGTGGTGCTGCAGTATCTATAGCTCTAAATTTGAGGTTCTAACAAGATATTTGGTTTGGAAATATCTGTTCATCGTTGACTTTCTAGTGTTGTTTTTATCTACACACAAAACTTGAAATCTGTTTTCTTTATTCATAAAAGTTTTTATGAGGATTTGAAATTATGATCACATACTTTACCTCTGAAAATACTGGAACACTTTAAGTCATAATTTTCTTTTTCTTTTTTTTTTTTTGTAATAACCCATGGGGCCCTTGATAATCAGCATGGCCCAAGTAATCAGCTGTGACCCCATGGCCAGGCAGACTGGAGGGGGCAGAGCATGGAGATGCTGACAACACTGCCCCATGAAGCTTGCTGCCAGAGGGGCGTGGCATGCCACAGAATTGGGGGGGGTGAGGAGTGGTGCTGGGGAGGGGCAGGGTGAGGAGTCAAGCCCATCATGTCAAGAAGTGATTGGACAGTGGGCGGCTTGGGAAATATTACTCAGCAATGAGATGTACAAGACACTATGTTGAAAGTGAACTTTACAGTTTCAGGTGTGGGGGGAGAAGCTGGGGAGGTGTGGAGGGAAGGGATAAACAAAGGAGGGGTAACAATTCTCAATAGGAAATGTACTCACTACCTTACTCATGTAACTGTAACCCCTCTGTAAAGTATCTTTACAATAAATACATAATATACACATATACATATATATTATATATAAAGAAAAATGTTAGGCAGGAGACAATTGGAGTGGGAGACGGGCACAGCCGATATATAAGCAACAAACACAAGTTTGCAAGTTGAAAGATAAGAGGGGGGTGGGGAGAAGGCAACAGGCTACCTGGAAGACCTGGAAGGTGGATAGTGGAAGGAAACTACTTAAGAGGGAGACAGAAGAAGGGGAAAGAAGGCAACAGACTGCCAGGAAGACCTGGAAGCTAATTGAGAGAGCGCAGAAGGGGAACTACAGCAACAGACTACCAGGAAAGCCTGGAGATCTGGAAGGTGGACAGTAGAAGGAAACGCATTTATAGAGAGAGAGCAGGAGCGGAAAGAAGGCAAAAGGGTACTAGGAAGATGTGGAAGGAAGCAAAGTGGAGAAGCCTGTAATGAAGAAAGTGGTGGAAGGAAAGAAAGGAGAAGTTTTGCCTTTTGGAGTCTTGAAGCTTTGGAGATCTAGGGTTGGTGGTTTGCAGACCAACTATTAGAGGGCAGGGCTGCTCTAATGGAGGTGTGGAGGTTTGGTGGTTGAGGCTGCTCTTGGTTCTGCGTATCCAATCCAGGACAAGGTAGTAACAGACCCCCTTTCTACTGTAAATAAAATTCTTGTTATTTTAACTGTGTCTAGATGCATTGTCTCCCACTTCAGAGGTGATAATTCTTTATTATTTTTCTTAAGTAGTTGTAAAAAGGAGCTTCAATTTAACATATCAGTTTTTGAGTATAATTCTTCTTGATCACTGTCACCTCTTTGATCCTTTTCAGTTTTTTGATCTGCTTTGCTTTTGCTGGACCTGGGTTTGAATTCAGGGCCCAGGCCCTGTCTCTGAGCATCTTTGTGCTCAAGGTGAGCCACAGCACCATTTCTGACTTTTTATGAGTAATATATAGAAGTTTCATGGACTTTCCTGCCTGGGCTGGCTTCAAACCATGATCTCTAGATCTCAGCCTCCAGAGTGGTTAGGATTATAGGCATGAGCCACCAGTGTCCGGCCCTTAAACCATGATCTCTAGATCTCAGCCTCCAGAGTGGTTAGGATTATAGGCATGAGCCACCAGTGTCCGGCCCTTTTCAATTCTTTTTTAAAATTATTATTATTGATATTTTTTACTATAAAGGTGATGTACAGAAAGGTTACAGTTACACAAGTCAGGTAATGAGTACATTTCTTTTAGAACAGTGTCCGCTCTTTTTTTTCCGCATTGTTTTCCCTCCCAATCCTTCTCCCCAAGTTGAATAGCTCATTTTCTACGCTGAGTATCACTGCTGAATTAGTTTACTCTTTGTCCCACCGTTTCTGTGCTCCCCCTGGTAACCCATGGGGCCCAGATAATCAGCTGGGGCCCAATAGTCAGCATGGCCCAGTCGCCTGGCCTGCTGGAGGGGCCAGAGCATCAAAAGGAGAGCCTCACTGCTTCACAGACCAGGCCACCAAGAGCCTGGCTTTGAGATGCTGAAGTCACCTCCCCATGGGGTGCTGCGGGAGGGGCCTGCCATGCCCAAAGAGGAATGGGGCATGCTGCTGAAAGGGGCGGGGCATACTCCTGGAAGGGGAGGACCATGAATGGCAGTTGGAAAACCAACCATTAGGGGAAAACCTTGAGGGGAAGAACCATTAAGGAAAAAAAAAAAACAGTGCAGAGGAAGAGGAGGAGTAAGAGAGGAGGGAGAGCTGGTAGGAGGGGAAACTGACGAAGCAGAGCAGGGCAGGCCTGTGGAGGACAAGGCAAGCCTTGAGGGGCCATTTGGGGCCTCCTTTGGAGGTCATTCTGGGCCTCCCATGGAGGTCATTTGGGCCTTCCTCTAGAGAGGGCTGTGGAGAGGCGCTGCCCAGAGCAGAGCAGAGTAGGCCTATGGAAAGTGGAGAGGCCTGAAGAGAAGGAGGAAGGGAAGAAAGGGAAAAGCTTTCCGTTTTGGAGCTTTGGAGGTCAGGTTTGGAGGTTTGCAGACCCACTAATTGGTGATTTTCAGACCAACTAATAAAGGTGGGGGAGCGCGTCAGGACTGCATAATGGAGGCTTGGAGGTTTGGTGACTGAGGCTGCTCTTGGTTCTTGGCTCTGCCCTTGTCCAGGGCAAGGTAGTCTCAGGACCCCTTTCTGGTGTAGGTAGGGTAAATAAACTTCTTTTGTCCACCTTTCACTGTCTGTGCCTCAATGGATTGTCTCCCTCTCTGGAGGAGGTCATAAGTCTCCTTACACTCTTCAAAACAAGCTCAAATACATGACAAAGGGTACAAAAATCAAAAACAGCAACAAAGGAGAAAAACAACAATAATTAAAAATGATTGCTCTTATTTTCCTTTCTTAGAGTTCGTTTTGATAAAGGTCAACCATACACTTGTGTATGCATGCACAAGTGTGGGTGTATAGGTGGATTGTGGGACTTGAATTCAGGGCCTGAGTGCTGTCCCTGAGCCAATTTGTGCTCAAGGTTAGTGCTGTACCATTGGACCAAAGTGCCACTTCCAGTTTTTGATTTTTTTTTTTTGAGTAATTAGAGATAAGAGCCTCCTGGGGACTTTTCTACCCAGGCTGACTTCCAACCACGATCCTCAGATCTGAGCCTCCTAAGTAGCTAGGCTTACAGGTATAAACTATGGGTGCCCTGCCAATAAATATCATTCCATGTGATCATACACACATAGCTATTGAGCCTTTGTGATCCTCTCCTGAGAATATATTTTAGTTTAGTCTGTGTGTTTACTTTTCACTCAAATTGTTTCAGGAATCCTCAAACTGGACTTTTTGCATTGATTCATTCTTTTCTTTCTCCACATTACTTCTTTTTTTTAATCCATTGCGGGCTTTTTTTTTTTTATCCATTGCCCTGGGCTTGGGCACTGTCTCTGAGTGATTCAGCTCAAGGCTAGAGCTCTGTCACTTTAAGGCACAGCACCATTTTCGGTTTTCTGCTGGTTAATTGGAGATGAGTCTCAAGTCCTCTTCTGCCATGCATGTGGGGTAGCAGTTTGGACAATAAACCTTTCTCCCTGCCTGGGGAATAAAAAAGTCTCATGGACTCAAAACCTGGTCTGATTTTGAACTGGGATCCTCAAACCTCAGCCTCCTGAGTAGCTAGTATTACAGGCATGAGACATCGGCACATGACATGCACATTACTTCTTAAATTCTTCCTTTTTTATGGCAATACTTCCCAAGGTTATCTACAAATTCAATGCAATGTCTATCAATATTCCAACCATATTCTTCAAGGAAATATAAGAGACAATCCAAAAATTCATATGGAACAATAAAAGACCCCGAATAGCAAAAACGATCCTTAACAGAAAGAACATTGCTGGAGGAATATTGATACCAAATTTCAAACTCTACTACAAAGCCATAGTAATCAGAATAGCTTGGTACTGGCACAAGAATAGACTTCAGGACCAATGGAATACAATTGAAAACCCAGAAATGAACCTACAGACCTATAGCTAACTAATCTTTGATAAGGGAGCTAAAAAAATAGAATGGAAGAAAGACAGCCTCTCCAGTAAATGGTGCTGGCAAAATAGACTAATGACTTGTAGAAAACTAAAGCTAGATCCTTATATATCACCCTGCACCAGAATCCACTCCAAATGGATCAAAGACCTTGAAGTCAAAGCAGACACGCTGAAAACATTACAGGATGGAATAGGAGAAACCCTAGGTCTCCTTGGCACAGGCCGAAATTTTCTTAAAAGAGACCAAGAAACACAACAAATCAAAGAAAAGTTGGACAAATGGGATTGAGTAAAATTGCAGAGCTTCTGTATGGCAAAGGATATAGCTAGCAAGATCAATAGAAAGCCCACGGATTGGGAGAAGAACTTCACTAGCCATACAACAGACAAGGGTCTCATATCTAAAATATACCTTGAACTCAAAAATTAAATCCCCCAACAACAAATCCTCAAAGAAACAACTGCCCAATAAATAA
>NW_012267255.1:5199226-5207932 GCF_000151885.1 Dipodomys ordii | reverse complement strand
TTACCCAAATGTTTACAAACAAGACCACACTAAAGCTACCAGCACAACTATGGTTATTGCAGCATTATTTACCATAGTTAAGATATGGCACCAAGCCAGATGCCCCTCAGTAGATGAATGGATCAAGAAAATGTCATATATATACACAATGGAATTCTATGCCTCCATCAAAAAGAATGACATTGCCCCATTTGTTAGGAAATGGAAAGACTTGGAAAACATTATATTAAGTGAAGTAAGCCAGGCCCAAAGAAACATAGATCCCATGGTTTCCCTTATTTACAATAACTAGTATATGCCTGAGACACAGAAACTGTCAGACAAGTTGATGTTAGGCGAAATGAACCCCAATATAAGGATTCAAATGATTTTTTCTTTCTTGTGATTGTTTCCAATATATTTATAAGATGATTTTTTTGTTGCTTTGTATGTACCTCCCCCAGGGTATAAGCCCTGCTTTCACTGTATTTGATGTTGATATAATTTGTGAAGGGGAAGGAAAAAAACCAATTGTTTAAATAGAGATACAGGCGGACCCATTACAACAATGAGATGTACAAGATGTTATGTCGAAAAACAAACTTTACAACTTTGGTGGGGGGGGTGGGAGTGAGGGTGGTGGTAGTAGAGGGGTGGGGAGGTGGAGAGGGGAAGGGATGGGAAGGAGAAATAAAGGAGGAGGCAACAATACTTGATAAGAAATGTACTCACACATAGGTCCCATGGTTTCCCTTATTTGCAATATCTAGTATTTGTCTGAGTCAAGCAGAAAAGGTCAGATAATGTGATGTTAGGAAAATGAACCCTTAGATATGTATTTAAATGTTTTTTTCTTTCATACATTTATTTCTAACACATTTATAAGATTATTTCTTTGTTGCTTTGTATGTCCCTCCCCCAAGTATAACTCCTGCTTTCACTATATTTGATGTCGGAATAATTTGTGGAGGAGAAGGGGAAAACAACTCGTTTAAGGATACAGGTAGACCCGTTGCAACTATGAGAAGTACAAGTTGTCATGTCGAAAACGAACTTTACAACTTTGGTGTATGGGGGGGATTGGGTGGGGGTACGGGGGGAGGCTGGGAAGAGATGTGAAGGGTAAACACAGGTGGGGGCTGCAAAGCTTGATAAGAAATATACTCATTATCTTGCCCAGGTAATTGTACTCTGTATGGTATTTTCACACACACACAAAAATCTTCCTTTCTTAAACTGAAACAGGAAAACCTCTTTTTTGATAGAGAGGAAGCAACCCTTGCAAATCTTTAATGGCTGGTTTGTTGTTGCTTTTTAAAGAAAAGCTCCAAATTTTTCACTGGACTAGTTACCCACAGTGGTGTAATAAATTATCATAAATTTATTCCTTTCAAACAGCATAAACTTACTATATCACATTTTCTGTGATTCAGGAGTGCAGACACGTCTTATTTGTTGGGGTGTGTGTGTGTGTGTGTGTGTGTGTGTTTCAAGGTCTCAAAATGAGAAAATGTAGGTGTGGGTTGTTATCTCAAACTCAACCAAGGAAAGACCCACATCCAAACTCATGTGGTTATTGCCAGCACTCAGCTCTTTAAAATCTGTTGACCAGAAAACTTTTCTGACATCCTTGATGTTTGCTGACCAGGGCTTCTGTAATTCCTTGCCCAAGGACTTTTCCAACCTGGAAAATTATTTCTTCAACTTGAAAAAGGAAGAAAGTCTCCTGTTGATCTAGATTTTATCTTATATAATAGAATCACAAACACCCCATTACTTTTGCAATATTATATTAAAGCAAGTACCAGTCACTGTCTACACTCAGCTCAAGGCAAGCACTCTACCACTTGAGCCACAGCACCATTTCTGGTTTTCTGGTAGTTTATTGATGCTAAAAGTCTCATGGTCTTTCCTGCCTGGTATGGCAACCTCCTGAGTAGCTAGGATTACAGGCATGAGCCACTGGCACTTGGCTTATCCTCTGTTTTTTCTGTCTCTTTCCATTTTTCTCTCTCTTTATCTCCTCTCTCTACCTCCTTCTCCTTTCCTATCTCCTCTCTTCTTCTCTCCTCTCTCTTCCGTTTCTTCTTTCCTCTCTCTCTTCTCCCTTCTCCTCTTTCCCCTCTATCCTCTGCCTTCCCTCTCTCCCTCTTCCTTTCCTCTTCTCTTTTTTCTTGTCTCTCTTTCTCTTTCCCTCCCTCCTTGACTCCATTCCTTATGTTTTTTGGTACCTGTCATTACATTTTTTAAAAATCAATTAATAGAATATAGTGTTCTATCAATTCTAAATCACAAGAACCTAGCTTAAGTGACAAGAGAAAAGTCTGCAAATGGTTTTGACTAAACATGGTCAAAAATAATAAATTTTTTGAAATCAAAAGATCATCCAAAAACAAAACTTTGCAATTCCTGCTTGTATTGTATTACACATCTAGGTAAATGTGGAAAAGCTCTCAATCAGTCCCAAGTTATAACCAGTTAATTAATTACTGTGTGATCTGTTGAGTGTTGCTTCTCCTTCACTCAGTAAAAATCTTCTCCTGATAAGAATATGGCACCTCCAAAAAAGGTAACTGTTCATGTCCTTCACTTAAGTAGTAAAGTAAAAATATTTGATTTGTTGCAGTCTAACATTTCTTCTGTAGCAGAATCTGCATGGTATTATGGGAAAAATGAATCAAGCATTCACAGTATTCAAGATAAAGAGAATGAAAAAAGACTATATTTTGGGGGGCAGTAGCAATATGTACAACACTGATATTGTGACAGTAATGCAGCTACTCCATGCAGTAAATGCTTTAACCTACCATAGAAATGATATAGGTAAATTTCAGTAATTTTACAGTACTGATTTCTATATATCCTACAAGTTTGCAATTTTTCTACAACAGTGCTCTCCTTGGAACTATGGATACTAAGGGTATGTTGCAATAAAGTTTTCTGTTTGGGAGAATATAGAAAGTGACATAAACAAAATTTCCTAAGTTATTGAAATTAATATTTGCTATTGCTGAAATGTGTTTTTTAATGTGTTTCTTTTGACACTATGAAGAAGATCTTGCTTTATGAGGTTAATCATACTCTGGCTTCCTGCATCAGTTTAAAGTAATATGAATTTCTAAAATAAGTATCTCATAGCTCTGTGGTGTGAAATAACCATGACCATAAAGCTGTTATAAGACCATACATAGGTGGCTCATGCCTATAATCCTAGATACTCAAGAAGCTGAGATATGAGGATCGCAGGTTGAAGACAACCCATATGAAAAAGTCCCTTTCAGGTTCTTATCTCCAATTAATCACTCAAAGACCAGAAATAGAGCTGTGCCTCAAAGTGGTATAGCATTAGTCTTGAGCAAAAAGGTTCAGTAACAGTAGCCAGGCCATGAGTTCAAGCCCCATAACTGTAAGAAAACAAAACAACAACAAAAAATCATTATACAGTCTATGCTACACACTTTAACAAGTATGATTTACTCATATAGACTTGCTTTGTACATTTGTTTAAGAAATTTATTTCTTTCCCAGTGTGTTTTCTCTGTCATTGTTTCCCCTCCATAGAGAACATTTGCTGGGCATTCCTGTGTGTGAAATTCTTTTCTAAGCCTATTATGCATATAAAACTATCCATAGAGACTCACAGATAATATGGGTTAAGGTAAATGAGGGGAATTATAATCTCCTAGAGTGATAAAAATAAGTAACTTGTGTGAAGGAAGCCCTGGAGTAGAAACTTAAGTGGAAATAGATAGGGAAACATGTATAAAGGGCAGGAATAGCTAAATGTTGGAATTAAAAAGTAGGCAGCAGCTGTACTTTTAACTACTCCTGTTCAACCTTAATGCTAGAAATATTCTGTTAAACACAAATAAAGCATCTTTTCGCTGTCTTACAAGCATTTCTTCCACTTAGTCTTATGTTTATTTTAGTAATTCTTGCTTAGGTTTAAGTGCTACTTTTATTTCTTCTTCTTTTTAAAAATACTCTTCAATATCAGTTTCAACGTTATGTGCTAAGTGTGCAGTGGATGATGCTAAATTAGTATCTGAAGTATTAAATGGTGCTTTTCCCCTCCTATTCTTCATCAGTGTGATTTTCTTACCTCTTTCCTGTGTATCAGTTTTTCCTGCACCAACCCTCTACACCTCCAATTTCCCACATGCTTATTCTACCAGTTTTCACTAGCAACTCTTATAATTTGCTTCGATTTAATAACAAAATCTGTGATGAAAATTATTCACTCCTAGAATTTAGTGACATTGAATTCTCCCCTAGTGTGTATCACACTGGTTTTCTTCTTGAGACATAAATATATATATTTTTTTTTCCTTTAAACATGAGAGCATGCTACAGTTCCCTTTGATTTGGTTATATATTTGCAAAATTAAATGAAAAGCAAATAAAGCTTTGTAAAAATCACTTCTCCCATAAAACAAGATAATGTGAGAGTGGAGGCAACAACGTAACAATTAGATGCAGACTGGTCTTAGCAAGGTGATAAATTCTTTGTACAGTAGAAATGTATAATCATCAAAGAGTTTTATCTCCCTCTGAGTGCAACATCACATAGGCATGTGGAAATGCCAACACACCTGCCTGAACACTGAGAAAAACACAAAGGCTCCATCATTCATTCTTATACCAGGCTCAATTTTTACCCTGAGGTGCTGTAGGCACTCATGTAGGACCGCATATTTTAAGACATTCAACATATTGGACGAATGTTCCTGGGCCAAAGCAAGATTATTCAAAATAATAGCCTGGAGTGGTGCCTGTATACTTCAGAGCACTGCCTAGCCCATTGTTTATTTCAAAGGGGAGGCAGGTCCCTCAGAACAGATATTGCCAATCACATTTCAGCATTGTACCAAATCCCCGAAGGAAACTGGGAAGTTGAGAGAAGTGCAAGTATTTTACTCCGAGAACTGCACTGAACATTTTATTTTGGAAAAAGGAAAAATGCCCATAAGTCTGCAATCTAGTAACTATAAAAATGACATAAAGATAATCCAAGAAATTGTAGGTAAGGAAAATTTGTGCAAATATGATTTTTGAAGGAAAGATGAAAGTAATACAGAGAAGACAGAATATACTTTTCATATATATATATATATATATATATATATCTACAAAAGAAGTCTTCCTTCAGATAGTTTTAGTTTGTTTCAAGTACAAGTCATTGTTTAACATTCCTTGTTTTTATTTGTTATCCAGTTTGTAGATGATAATTTCTGATAGCAAGGGGACAATTCTGATCATTATCCACACATCTTATCTTAGAGGTTTGGATGTGAACATACCCATCACTTTTACTCGCTAGTAATTATAATGATAAGGTAGCATTATTCTTTTTATCCTGGTAGAAATAATACAAAGATAACTATGAAAAAATATGTGGAATTCACTTTCAAGGAACAGAGGAAGTGCATGATTTGCTCACTTCAAAATTCATGTGGGAGTTTCCCAAAGCATTGGAACAGTTACTGGCATGTGGGAACACATGGAAAATGGCTGTTTTCAGAATGTACTCATATAGCTCTGCTTCCAGAGGTTGCAGGTTCACTCTGAAGGCAAGCTATGCATCTTATTTGCTAGAAGACTAATAAAACTAGCAAGAATAAAATTTGCAATAAAAGCACTCCTGGACAAGTAAAAATACTAAATGATTAAATGCACACACACACACACACACACACACACACACTAGGACATGAAAAGTATATAGTTTATATAGTTCTCTAGACACTCACAAACTGAGGCCAAAAGAAAATATTTATAGGAGTAGATGACAAATGTTCAATAGCCATGTACACATGATCACATAAAATAATATGTTATGAAATGAACTCCAAGAAAAAGACACAGTTTTTTTCTTTTTAGTGTTGTATTGTTGTTGGTTTTTTTTTCCTTTTGTGTTTTTGCTTGTATTTGGGAGAGTAAGGGGGAGGCACAAAAAAGGTGGAAAAAAGGGTGAACAATTACAACCGTGGTACTCACTAGACTTGGGAAATGAACTGGGCGTGGGCTTGGTCCCTGTGCTTTTCAGACCAAGGTGAGCGCTCTACAGCTTGAGCCACAGCGCCACTTCCGGTTTTCTGGTGGTTTATCGGAGATAAGAGTCTCAAGGACTTTCCTGCCCAGGCTGGCTTTGAACCATGATCCTCAGATCTCAGCCTCCTGAGTAGCTAGGAATACAGGCGTGAACCACCAGCACAGTACATCTTGTGGGTGGGAAGAGAAGGGAAAATCTGGGAGAGATCCAGGGAAGGGGAAACATGGTTCAAAAAATTACCTTTACATGAGTCAGGTAATTTTTTGAACCATGTTTCCCCTTCCCTGGAAGGGGAACTATAACCATCCCGTGTATCACTTCCACAATCGCAATAGAAAAGACTTAAAAATCATTCCTGGAATTGATTTGAACAGAAAAGAGTTGAGTGAAATAAATAGTGTTGTGTTTGTAAATACCTGTAGATCCCTGTAATGTAAGGGAAGGAATTGCAAACACTGGAAGACAATTTTGCCTCCTTTGTTTTTACAAGATAATCATGATGGAGATCCACTGGTACAAACATTTGTATTAATACACACACACAAAAAGATAGGCTCTGTTGAATGGATGGCTACTAGCAAAACAGGAAGGGGAAGGATTAATAGAAAGCATGAATAGGATAAATAATATATATATACAGATGTATATGGTCAAAGTGTCTTACATATATGAAAACAGAACAATGAAATCTGTTAAAATTTTTAAGAAGGAGGAGGGAGTAAAGGAGAATACTATTGAGGCGAGAGTACTATAGGAATCAGGATACATTCATATACACAAAGTCACATGAAACTTCTCCCTTGTAGATTAATATATGCTAATAAGGAAAAGATTATGCAGAGAGAAAAAAGGAATTAACTCATTATAACCAGTCTAGATAATTTCAAATCTAAGAATATTCACTAAAAGACAAATTTTACTGTAATAAATTGGTAAAAAGATCATTTTTTCTTTTATTTTGTCTTTTTTATGCTTTTTATGGCTTTTTAAAAATTTCTGTACACTTTGTCTTATATATAAGTTTATATGATTTGGGGAAGGGAAAGGGAATCACAGAAATGGTGAGAAAAAGGGTAAACCAATATAATAGTGACCCTCACTAGACACTATGTTGCAAATGAACTATAAAATTTGGGGGGAGTGGAATCACGAGGAGAATAATGGGAAAATGAGGGAGGAGTGACACTGTTCAAATATAAAAGTACTCATTACCTGACTTATGTTACTATAACCCCTCTGTACATCACCTTTGAGTTAAAATTTAAAATTAAAAGAAGGTACATAAGGAAAATTATAAAAACAAACAGAAACTTATGCCGATAGAAAGGTCATTACAAACTAGATAAGTTTTAACATAAAAGACATCAAGTGACTGTTTCTATACCTCAATTTGAAGACACTTCCTGGGAGTTCAGATGTTAGCCAACCAAAATATATTTGTAACTGGCAACTGCTTGGAAAATGGAAAGTGAGAACTAGATGTATTCTACTGAAAAAGAAACACTAAAACAAACGGAATTTGAAGCAGAAAAATGAATACAATGTATTTGATTGATAATAATTTAGTAATTAGCTTTTATACAAATTGAAGGAACAAGAAAAAAATTAGAGCATGTTTTTCTGATTGTGTCTTCTTTAATACCTGGAACATTATCTTTTATACAGAAAAAAATGCACTTTCATATGGTTTAATTGTGGAAATTTTAGGAGATACGTGCTGCTGTGCGAAGACTGTTATGTCAAAATATAGAACAGTTCTGTCACTGAACACACACACACACACACACACACACACACACACACCAAACACATGCTTCTTGTTGTCAACCAAATTTTTCAACTGCACTATACTGGTGAAAACCACTGATAGTTTGTTCCTATAGTTTAGCAAGTTTGAGATTATCATTAAGTAGATGTTTATATAATGTTATTTATTTAGCATAATGCATCTCAAAATCCATCCTTTTAATTCATATTCCAAGAACTCATTCTTTTAATGTTGTTACAATATTTAATTGACTGATTGTTTTCAGGTTGTTCAATCCCATGCCCTGGCTAAAAGAATGAATTATTCAATCTTTTGTGATTATAAATAACATTATTGTAGCATATTCATATGTTTATATGAGAAAATATATTTCATTTTACTTGAGAAAATTACTGATATAAAATTATTTGGTATTATAATAAGTACAATTATTTATAAGAAATACTTTTTTTCCAAAGGGTAAAGCATTGCATGTTAAACACCAGAAATGCATGAAGTTCCCAATAGTTGTGTACCCTCATCAGAAGTTGGTATTGTGAGAATTAGTTGCTTTGTGTTTCCAAGTGTTTTGTTTGATTTAGGTCACTCTAGGAGTTGTGGAGATAGGTCCCTGTTCTTGTTTTAATTTTATTTCTCTATTTCTAAATAATGCAGGATACATTTGGGGTGTTTATTTGGCATCTATATAACATCCATATTCCAACCAGCTTTGGCAAAGTTCTTTATGTTTCTTATCAATTTTAACTGGATTGTTTGTTTCCTTTCTGTGATGTTAACGTAGAATTTGAGTACAAGATTTATCAAGTACATATATGTGTGTGTGTGTATATATATATATATATATATATATAAAATCTGTAAATATTTTTCCCAAATTATAGCTTTTATTTCCAGGCTTAAAAGTTTG